>NW_004524621.1:2182502-2264705 GCF_000260255.1 Octodon degus | reverse complement strand
TTTTGGTATAGGGCTGGAATCAAATTCAGGATCCCATACTTGGCAGGCAGGCTTTGTGCAGCTGAGCTATATCTCCAGGCTAGAATTCCTTATCTGAGACAAGGTCTCCCTATGCAGTTTAGGCTGACCTTGAGCTTATTTTGTAGCCTGGGCTGGTCTTGAACTCTCAGTGATCCACCTGCATCAACCTCCCAAGCGCTGGGATTACAGGTGCACACCACTGTGCTGGGCTCTAAACTTCCTTAATTAAAAACAAAAAAATTCCTAATGCTTTTTGAAACATGTATGATGCTATAATTTCTGGAAAATTATCAAGTTACCTGTAAATGTAGTTTGTTTATTTTTTTTGGTACCAGGGATTGAACTCAGGCCCCTGTGCTTGCCAGGCAAGCGCTTAGTCCACTGAGCCATCTCCCCAGCCCTGTAAATGTAGTTTAAAAAGACATATAAGGGCTGACCAAATAGCTCAGCGGGGGCCAGGGGTTCAATCCCCAGGTCTGCTGTGCTGGCCCTGCCCCTGGGGCTCTCTGAGACAGCAATTGAGACTGGGTGTGGAGGTTCAAGCCTGTAATCCCAGCTCTTGGGAGGCTGTAAACAGCAGATCACTGTGAGTCCGATCTAGTAGTCAGACCCTGAACACTTTGTAGACCCTTCCTGAAAAAAAAAAAAAAAAAAAAAAAAAAAAAAACAAACCCAAAAAGCCATACATTTTTTTGGCTTTTGCTTGAAGTCCTGGGTAAGATACTCTGTTTAAGGTTAATTAAGTTCAGGTGACATTGTGATGACATGTCTGGTTCTTGCTGGACTGGTAGATGTATGAGCCTCTTCTGAAACAATGATCTGTTTTTTGGTCTCTTTGAGACAGGGTCTCAATATGCAGTTTAGGCTGGCTTTCAGCTCACTTTGTAGCCCAGTTGCTCAAACTTTCAGCAATCCTTCTGTCTCAGCTTCTGGAGAGCTAGGATTACAGATTTTATTAATTACAGGTGTAACCACTCCTGGCTCAGAATGACTTTTTGTTAAGATGTGTATCGCTTCTAGAACTCCAAACTAAACCTATTTTTACTTTAATATTTTAAGAAAATAACTCTCAAGTGTTATTTGCTATGATTTGCTATATTTGGTTTCTATTTGCGGTTTTTTCTATGTAGTTCAGGCTGGTCTCAAATTTGTGGTGATCCTCCTGCTTCAGCCTTATGAGTGTTGGGCTAACAGGTGTGCATCATTATAGACGGCCTGGGTTTCAATTTGTGACCTTCTTGCCTCAGCCTCTCCAGAGTGCTGAGATTACAGGTGTGCCACCACAATGACCTTGCTTTAGATGTTTAAATTATTAACTGTTAGTGAAATTTTCAGTGGAACATGACCCAACCCATCACATACCTGTTATTTATCCTTAGTGGTTATTAAAAGAATAGTGAATGTTACCTTGCCACCTTACCATAGTGTGTTAAGAAGCAAATTCCATTTAGCCATTCATTTCATTGGTTAATCCGCTGTTTTTTTTCCTTGTGGAACTGGGGATTGAACTCAGACCCTTGCGCTTGCCAGGGAAGTGCTTATCCTATTGAGCCATCCCCCCCACCCCCAGCTTTTTTTTTTGGTGGTGGTGCTACTGGGGATTCAGTCCAGGGCTTCTCTCTAGGCTCTATTTGCAGTCTTTTTTAATTTTAATTTTTATTTTTATTTATGTGTGTGTGTGTGTGTGTGTGTGTGGCCAGCTCAGCCCACCAGGGGGCAGGGCTGTCTGGCATGTGGTGCTGGGGGAGTGAACCATGGTCCCTGTGCTTTGCTAAGCTTGTTCTAAGTAGGTGCTTTAGACCACTGAGCCATCTCACCAGCCCCTTGCAGTCTTCTTTAAATTATTTAAAGTAGAATTTATTGAGGAATAGGAATGGAAAATAGGAATAGCTCTTGAGAGATAAGAGGGATCCCAGATGAGCTGCTAACAAGCCTGCTTCTTGAAATTTTTAAAAATTTATTTTATTAGGGGCTGGGGAGATGGCTCAGTAGAATAAGCGCTTCCTTGGCAAGCGCAAGGGCCTGAGTTCAATCCCTGATTCTGAAAAAAAAAAAAAAAATTATTTATTTGATATAGGGTCTTGCCATGCAGTTCAGACTTGGGTAGGGATCATCCTGTCTCAGCTTCCCCAGTACTGGGATTGTAGGTGTGCACCATCATGCCTAGTTTTGGGGCCAGCACAGCATGTGTTACTGGGGATCGAAATTGGGTCCTTTTGCTTGCCAAGCAGGTGATTAGACCATCAAGTTATCTTCCCAGTCCTTGAAATTTTATAGAACAAAATTGTGAGATGGATGCAATGTGGGTCAAATTTATAATCAACCAGTAAGATTGCAAGTATAGTTATTTTATTTTATTTTTTATGTGTTTAGTATGGGTCTACAGGATCTCACTACACAGATCACTCCAGGGGATTCAGTCCAGGGTTTCTCTCTCAGCTCTATTTTCAGTCTTCTTTAAATTATTTAAGAGTAGAATTTATTGAGAAATAGGAATGGAAAATAGGAATAGCTCCTGAGAGACAAGAGGGATCCCAGATGAGCTGCCATCCTGTTTTTCAGCCTCCTAAGTGCTGGAATTACAGGTGTGTGCCACCATGCCCAGTCACAGTCTCCCTCTCAGGATGCCCCAGGGGCAGGGCTGGCACAGCAGGCCAGAGATAAACCCCTGGCCCCTGCATCCAAGTATTGTTTCTTAGGTAATAATGATCCAATGGTAGCAAGGGTATATAGGTGACATCATTAACCTTGGTCCATAATCTAGTCTTAGTCTTGTTATTAGTTTTAGTGATTTGAGTTAAGTGGCCTTAGTCTTGGTGGGAGAGGATAGCCACCTCTAATAAGATAATGGGAAATCTCAAATGGTGATACCAGTAATCTGCAAATTTGGCTACTGTGATTCCAATCTTCAGATGCACCTTCAGTCACAGTCTTGATGTGTTCCCATCTTCTTCACTGCCTCCAAGGGACCAGCCTGTCCCAAATCAGCGGGTCAGTCAACGAAGGTCACCTGGGGGAGGAGCGGGGAATTGAGGGGAGAAAGGACAGGAGACGCGAAGAATGAGGACAAGACAGGATTCTGATCAAGTCCTGTTTATTCAAGGGAGGTGTTGGGTATATATAGGGGGTGTAGGAATGAGAAAGTCTCAGCTCTTGGGGGTCAGCAGGTATCTAGGCAGCGGGGGAAGGTACAACCCCTGGGGCATAGCACGTGGTGATTCACGGGGAATGGGCAAGGTGAGAAGGACCATAAACTTAACTCAGCAGGGGAATAGAAACTTAAGAAAACGGCTGACTGTTATAAAATGGATACCAGTTAATGGCCTCCCACACCAGCCCACTATATTTCCACCTAATTTAGCTATCTATAATACTGCTCCCTCTGAAGAGGCATCCCTAACTGTGTTTAGGGGAGAATCCGTACAGTTTCCATCCAGCAGTTCTGAGCTGAGAAGAGTTGGTGTAGGGGAGACTGCAGTCAAGGGTCTTCTCCAGAGACCTAACCTAGTGGGCCTCAGCTAGAGGTCATGTTGCAATTTACCAGCTATAAACTCCCTTTATAAGTTCAATCTAGTAGATCCCAGTAAAGTCATTTGTTGTTGGTTTGAGCTGTATGATTATTTGGAGTTCATCAACCTCTAGGCAGAAATCAACTTTCCAAGAAATTAAAGCTTGTGTAATCAGAGGATGAGCACTAAGCTGCTGGCAGAAACTGCTTTTCAGGGACTGGAATAGTGATTATAACCAGGTGGCTCTTAGATCACCCTATTGGTGAAGACTAAGTCTGATACTTCTTGTCATGAGTCCCTCTAGTTTTAACTGTAAGAAGATGGAGAGTTTGGTGTTTTTTTGGTACCAAGAATTGAACTCAAGACCTCATGCTTGCCAGACAGATAAATCCCTGGCCCAGGTTGGTGGTTTTGAAGGACAGTTCTAGCTAAGCAATTTAAAGACTTGTTGAACTTTTATAGATTTCACTGTAGTTTTTTCCTTAAGGAACCACAGTATTGATCAGCTACTGACCAATAGTGTAGCTGGAAACTGCCAGAGGGGTGAGCAATTGGAGCCCCTTTCTATATCTAGTTTTTATTACTATGTATTGTTTTCATACATCTTTTGGTTATACTTTTCTGCTGTGTGAAAGTGAGGCCTGTGTTAACCAAAATTAGCCTTTTATTGTCTGTCAAAGTCAGTTATGTTTCCTTAGGCATTACTTTTGGAACAAAGAATAGAGCCTCTCAGCTCCTCTGTCATTGTTAGCAGTGTCAGCCACCAGGATGGGTCATGGTCTTGCTTGACTGTGGTAAACTTTTCCCTCTTTTTTTTTTTTTTTTTTATTTATTTATTTATTTATTTGTGTGTGTGTGTGTGTGTGTGTGTGTGTGTGTGGCCAGCTCAGCCCCCCAGCGGGCAGCGCTGGCTGGCATGTGGTGCTGGGGGATTGAACCGCGGTCCCTATGCTTTGCTATGCTTGTTCTAAGTAGGTGCTTTAGACCACTGAGCCGTCTCACCAGCCCATCTTTTCCCTCTTTAGTAACTCTTTTTTTTTTTCTTTAGTAACTCTTTTGGCACACTGCACATATGTTGATTCCTGTCCTCTGGGGTCCAGCAATCTCTGTGCTCAGGAGGTTGGGTGACTCACCAAAGCTGTAGGATCCTATAGAAAAGTTTTGCTCAGGTCCTAAGTCCTCATTGACCTTGGAGGGCTAGGGCCAATACTGGCTGTCTTCTTATCCCTCTTATCTTTCTAGTTTAGCCTCCAAATGTCAGTTGTTAAACACACAGAAGAGAGGATCAGTTACATCTGTATTGCAGAGGGATTAGTGAACTTAACTATTAAAATTTCAAGTGACTATCAAGCATTTCGAAAACTAAAGTATAGCCCTAGGGCTGTTATTTTTTAACTGACCATGGTTGTTTTAGTAGGTGAATACCTGCAGAAT
The DNA here is from genome assembly GCF_000260255.1 of Octodon degus. NCBI lineage: Eukaryota > Metazoa > Chordata > Mammalia > Rodentia > Octodontidae > Octodon > Octodon degus. Next base: position 2,259,741 of record NW_004524621.1, on the reverse strand, counting down.
ATTAGTGGATAACAGTTATATAGCTTTACAGTCTCTTGAAAACAAGAGCCACACATGGTATGATAATCATGATGACATCGTTGTTGTAATACACTTAAATGTCTGTCTTAGTATAGAATGGCCTTGTTAGTCAAATGTCTCCATCTGATCACAAGATATTAAATGACACAATTTATCTAATTTGTTATCCTTCAATAGAATGCTACCCAAGGAGAATGCCACCCTGGTCCATGTCTGTAAATGTACTGTAGAGGGTTTTTTTTGTTTTTTGGTCTTTTTAAGACAGGGACTTGCTTTACAATTCAGATTGGCCTTGAACTCACTTTGTAGCCCAGGCTGGTGTTCAGCTCAGTGATCCTCACAGGCCAGCTACAATACCTTAGGAAAAAGAAAAATTTTTTAAATGTATTTGGTCCAGGGTCTCACTACACACCTCGGACTTGTAGAGATCCTCCTGTTTTCAGCCTCCTCAGCGCTGGTATTACAAGCATGTGCCACAATGTCTAGTCTCAGTGGCCTGCTCAGTATGCCTGAGGGCAGGGCCAGCATAGCATGTGGTGCCAGGGATCAAACCTGGGTCCCTGCGCATGCCTAAGCAGGTGCTCAGTCTGCTAAGCTATCTCACTAGCCCTATAGAAGTTTTTTTTAATGACAGTGGACTGCTTGTCACTTAAGCATCTGTAAGTGTAATGACACATATGTATATAGCACAAAAAACTATGATTTGACAGGTGATCTTGTGCTTGCTGGACATAAATCTTTTATTACAATACCTAGAGCACAACAGAAAGGCAAATGTCTGAGTCTAAAAGAAAAGATGATCACCATAAACAATCCTTGTTTTACATCTTTGAAGACCTGTACATCTGGAAGGCATGATTACATTTAGTATACCATGAAATTGGTTGTAATGAGTGTCACAGCTATATGAAAATCTTTGTCCCTTAATTTTGTACCAAGGCATCTTTTAATAAAACCTTATTGTTTTACCCACAGAAAACTTACCTTTTGATGATAAACTATGTAAATATTATTATTTTATGTATTTAGTATAGGATCTACAGGGTCTCACTATACAGATTGGACTTGTAGTGATCCTCCTGTTTTCAGCCTCCCAAGCTCTGGGATTATGGGTGCGTACCTCCACACCTCGTCTCAATTGCTGTCTTAGCAAGCCCTGGGGATGGGGTTGGCACTGCATACCAAGGATTGAACCATGGTCCCTGGGCCTGCCTGAGCAGGTGCTTTAGTCGGCTGAGTTATCTGGCCAGCCCTTATGTAAATGCCATAAAAGTATGTCTAGCAGTATCATAATATCACAATAATATGTTTATATGTTTAACATATCGTAATATGCTAATTGGGGGGTACCTGTCCCATAAAGTTATGGAAACTGTTGGGCTCCCTTAGTGAACAAACATTGGAATAAATATTTCCAAGCAGCTGTTCTTTTATTCACCAAGGGGAGTCCTGTTTCATAGTTTTCCCTAAGTCTGAGGGGTCCCCATTTAATTATCTTCACAAATTTTAGATGGCCTATGAGAACCATATTCCATATTCATTATCTTGACTAATGAAAGATTCCCGAGTATGCACTACAGTATGCATTATGTTTGTGAAACCAGTCTTGCTATCATTTTGAAAAGCTGGAAACCTGGATGGAAGCATGTTCTAATGCTAATGGTAGTTCTCTATAAGCCAACTTAAGTTCTAGACATAAATTTTTTTCCATAATTTTATTGATAAATAGCAATGTAGGACAGTTTCAATAATTCACACATTGCATACATTCTTCCTAGTGGTTAATTGCTGTACAAGACATGATATCCTATTTACAAACACCATTAGAACAAATCGCTCTATTCATTAAGAGAATGTAACTATGTATCTATCCTAACCACTTTGAATACACCGATACAAAAAGGACATTCATCTGTATACCCTTTTTTTAAGTTCCGTTATTTGAATATTATAGGTATGTAAATTCAGCAAAATATTCTAAAAGAGTCCAGTAGCCCATAATAGTATTGGGTCTTCCACTTCACTGGCAATTAGACATAAGTATTTTTAAAATCCAAAGGAGCAAGAATATATGCAGTGTATTATTTGTTGAAAAAAAAATCCAAAGGAGCAATAAGGAGAAAAATTTGTTGAGCTCAAACAAAACAGCTTTAGATGTTGAAACCAGTCACAAATTTAACATACTGACTTGACACATATCAATTGTTACTAGAACAGAGTGCACTGAGATGTATTTGGCTAACTTGAAGTACAGTGACCCTTTTACAGTTTTTAAGTTTGTAGTTATAAATAGAGTAGTCAACTTTATTAGGTCATTTAACAGATTGCTTATAATAAGAATTAAAAGGAATAAAAACGACATTATGAAAGCAAAGACAGTTTTTAAGACAGTCCCTAGGCTGACGGCTTATCTGATTGGAGTACCCAGCTGTACAAGCTCCTCTTTGTTGCCTTGATATCCTTGGTGGTTTGACAGTCACAGCTGATAGCCAAATCTGCTGTTTTGATAGCCACATGTGACTGTTCCCTCTAAAGGGACAGGATGTTAAAGGTAACTTTAACTATTTGCAGGGGGTTCACAGGCCAGATTTCGGTAGAAAGAGACTAGGTGGCACTCTTTGGAGATAAGTATGAATTCCAGACAGTGGGGGAAGAAGGCCTGTCCAGTCTCCAGCCAGCTCTGCTGCAGATGTCTACCCATGACAGTGTTTTTCCTTTTTGAAAAGAGACAAGGAGAAAAAAGTGTATCTGCCCCTTACTCTGTGCCCCATTTTAAGGTGTCGCGTAGACTTTACCCTGTCCAGTGCCAGTGGCAGCAAACTGGTGGTACAAGGAAGAGCCCTGAGCTGGGGGAGCTGAGCTGCTCATGCTGTGCACTTGGACCCTCTTCCTTGTAAGCCTGTGACCCTGGACCACACTTAGCTGTAGGCACATGTTAGCCTCAGTTAGCACATCTCTGGGGATAGTGGCTAGCCTGGTAAGGTGCTCTGCAGAGAGGTCAGGATGAAGTGAGGCAGTCCTTGGGAGACAGTGCTTTGCCTATTCTTTAATACCTGTTTCTGTTTAAAACTGTTACTAAACTCAGAATGTTCTTTCGGAATGTTTTGTTGTATCAGTGGATTTACCTGTGCAATAAAAATCAGTCAGCATCATTCTTGAGTGGGGAGAGGAGTTAATCTCCAGCTCTGTTTACGGACTGACAGGCAGATAAACCTGGACTAAAGCTTGTACATTTATTTTTTGAGACCTTCAGGATTAAATGTAGAACTGTCTTTTAGAATATGATGCCGTAATAAGTGAAGGTCAACTTCATTCTGGAAGGGTTCCAGGGAGGGGAAATGCACCACTCTGGAGACTTGGTTCTGAAATCCAGCAGCCATAGGGGAGAGAATTGCATTAGACCAAACACTGTTTTAAACTGTTATTTCTCTGGAGCAGGTCAGTGAAGAAGGGGCAGAAGAGTTGACTCTTAAGTATGGCGCAAGAACTAAATCCTATTTTAAATTTTGAAACCTGGTCTCAACATGGGCTGGTCTTGAACTTGAGCTCTTTTTGCATTAACCTGCTAAAGTAGCTGGGATTACAGATGTGCCCTCATGCCTGGCTTCTGCTGGAAAACTTATTGTCTCTGTGTCTCCTTCCCACCTCTCTCTATTCCTACCTCTCTGCCCTATCTCCCTCCTTCCCTGTCTGTGTCCCTCCTTCCTTCTCCCTCTCTCTTCCTCTCCTTCCTTCCCCCCTTCCTCCCCTTCTCCCTTTTTTCCCCTCCTCCCTCCCTCTCTCTCTCTCCCCCTTTCCCTCTTTCCCTCTTCTCTCCTTTTCCTCTTTCTCCCTCTCCCCTTCTCTCCCCCTCCCTAATTCTCTCCCTCTTCCTCCCTCTCTCCTCCTCTTTCTCCCCTTCTCCCTCTCTTCCTCCTCCCTCTCCCTTTCCCTCTCCTTCCTTCCTCTCTGTCCCTCCTTCACCCTGTCTCTCATTCTCTCTCTCCCTTGACAAGGTGTCACTATATAGCCTAGGCTGGGCTTGAACTTAAGATCCTCCTGCCTGAGACTCCTGAGTACTGGAAGTATAAAGATGGGCTCCCATGTCCAGCTCATGTTAGAATATTTTAAAAGAAACTCCAGACAGTGCATACACTATTAGACTGAAGCTCTAGGAAGAAGTGCTTTCTGCTGGGGGTATAGCTCAGTGGTGGTGCATGTCCTTAGTATACCCAAGACTCTGGGTTCTCCAAGGCCTGGGGAGAGAAAAGACCTTTCCCCTTTCCCCTTTCCCCTTTCCCCTTTCCCCTTTCCCCTTTCCCCTTTCCCCTTTCCCCTTTCCCCTTTCCCCTTTCCCCTTTCCCCTTTCCCCTTTCCCCTTTCCCCTTTCCCCTTTCCCCTTTCCCCTTTCCCCTTTCCCCTTTCCCCTTTCCCCTTTCCCCTTTCCCCTTTCCCCTTTCCCCTTTCCCCTTTCCCCTTTCCCCTTTCCCCTTTCCCCTTTCCCCTTTCCCCTTTCCCCTGCTGCCTACCCCCTGCCCCCTGCTTTTTTTGGTTGTTTGTTTTTGTCTTTCTGAGACAGGGTATAGCTATGTAGTTCAGCCTGGCCTTGAGCTCACTTTGTAGCCCAGCCTGGGCTCAAACTGCCTCAGCCTCCCACCTCAGCCTTTCGAGTCCTGGGATTACAGAAGTGTGCCAGCATGCCTGGCAAAAGACCTTTTAACCCACTGAGTGCTAGTATTTTAGAGTTCATATTCAGATTTTCTTTTTGTTCTCTGAATGTCTGTACATTTAGAGGTGGAGCCTTGCCTAAGTTGCCCAGGCTGGGCTTCAATTTGTGATCTTTCTGTCTCACTGTCCCACAGTTCTGGGAATGGAAACTTGTGTTACCATACCTGGTTTATCTTAAATCCTTTCATCTTCTGTGTATGGCAGTAGTAGGAATTGAACCCAGAGTCTCACATGTAATAGACAAGCGCTGTGTTCGTGTGCTTTGTCTCTTTTGCCAAGTTGCTCAGGCTGACCTTGAATTTGTGTTCCTCTTATCTTAGGAGTAGCCTGAATTACAGGGATGAACCACCACCCTGGGTTCTTTTTCTTCTAATTTTTTTTTTTTTTCTTGCTTCTGGTTTATTGAAGAGACATTTCTCATATTTTGGATTTTTCTGATTGTTTTTTCGTTTATTTAATCCTTCCTCTCAGTGGTTCCGATCCTTTTTTGTTAGAATGCCCAGCAGAGCTTTACGTACTTTAGGTGCCTCAGTATTGAGGGGCAGAAGAATTAGCTTATTAAAGCTTTTCAGGCGCTTCTAATAGACTTATTTACCAAACCACAATTTATCTTATATTTTGACCATGCCGGATGTTCAACCTGTATTTGGGAGCAAGAATATTTTGGTACTTCTGCTTCTCAGAAGAATTGAAAGTAGGAACCTCTCAGTACCTAACCCTTCATTAGCAATTAGACCTATAAATACATAGAAGTTAGTTGGACTGTTCTTGATACGGACTGTTCTTTTCTTTTCTTTTTTTTTTTTTTAATATTTATTTATTTATTTATTTTATGTGTGTGTGTGTGTGGCCAGCTCAGCCCACCAGGGGGCGGGGCTGGCTGGCATGTGGTGCTGAGGATTGAACCGTGGTCCCTGTGCTTTGCTATGTTTGTTCTAAGTAGGTGCTTTAGACCACTGAGCCATCTCACCAGCCCCCGGACTGTTCTTGATACGTAACAAGTGAAGAAAGAGGAAGGAATAATAACTATCCTGTCAGGCATGAGGATATCCAAGGCCTAGGTTTGTGAAGCAGGGGCTTATTAGACAAGAAGAACCTGGAACACCCCCTCCCCACTCCTGGGTGGGGAAGGTTGTCTTTTCTCCTATATATTTTTCCATCAGTGCATATTAAGAGATTTAAGGCTTTGAGTAGATTTTTTTTTTTTTTTTTTTTTTGTCCAGAAATTGAATGTAGGACCTTACACTTGCCAGAGGCACTGTGCCACTGAGCTGTATCTGTAGCCCAATATAACTTGATTTTATAGGTCAGTCTTTTAGCCAAAAAAAAAAAAAAAAAAGTTAAAAAAACCCAAAATGCAGGTAATCCTTATATTGTAGTATATAAGAATTTTTTTAAGTGCTTGGGTAGGACTTTTTTGTGAGAAATAGACTTGGAAAAGTTACTTGGGCACCTATAATCCCAGAACTTGGGACCCTGGGACAGGAATATCTCTGAGGACAGCCTGATCTACATAGTTCAAGGTCAGTCTAAATATAAAGTGAGATACTGTCTCAAAAAAGCAAAACAAAACATAAATTCATTCCTTTTTTTTTTTGCAGTACTAGGGATTGAACTCAGGACCCTGCGCTTGCCAGGCAAGTGTTTATTCTACTGAGCTATCTCCGCAGCCCTTAAAGCAAAACAAAAATGAATTACTTGTATTATCATCATCATCATCATTTTTTTTTGAGACAAAGTCTTGCTATGCTGTTCAGGCTGGCCTTGAGCTCACTTTGTGGCTTAGGCTGGTCTTGAATTTGCAGATGATCCTCCTGCCTCAGTCAGAGTGCTAAATACAGTCTTCAAAATCAAGGAAATTGGGCCTGTAAGAGAGCTCAGCAGCATAAGTGACTGCCTGTCAAGTACAAAGCCCTGAGTTCGAGCCCCCGCACAGAAACAAATAAATAGTGTTGGTATAGTTTTAAGCATAGCTGCCTTCCAAAAACAAATTAAAAAAAAAAAAATCAAGGAAACTATGAGACATAGGACTTTTTTTTAAAAAAAAATTGTCTTTTTGAGAAGAATCTTGCTTATTTAGTTCAGGCAGGCCTTGAGCTCACTTTGTTATTTATTTTTTTATTGAGAAATATGAATGAGACAGTTTCACAGCTGATTAATAGGACAGTTTTGATAATACACTGTACATTGTTATCTTCTTAGTGCTTATCCATAGTACAAGAAGCAGACTTGAGCTCACTTTGTAGACTGGCTGGGCCATTTTCTGTTACACTTCGATGGGTTCCACTTACCATTCTTTTAAGTATATAGTTTCTCATATCTTACTTTAATAGTAAATTGGCATGCATGGACGTGAATATGTGTTCCTTGAGATCAATTCCTGGACCTCAGTTATACTAGCAGATATTCTACCAATGAGCCATATCCCTTGCCTACAGATTTTTTTTTTCCCCATAGTTTTATTGAGAAACAGATAGCATTGAGACAGTTTCAAATCAAATTGGTAGGGCAGTTTCAATAATTAACACATTGCATACTATCTTTCTAGTGGTTATTTGTTGTACAAGATGCAGACATGATATCCTGTTTACAAACACTATTAGAACAAATCCCTCTATTCATTGATTTAAGAAGATGTAGCTGTATATCTGTCCTAACCATTTTGAATACACAGATACAAAATGGTCATTCATCTGTATCCCCTTTTATTGTTTAGTTCTATCATTTAAATAGTATAGGTGTGGGGGCCTGCCCCTTAGTTCAGTTCTTTAAGTGGCTGCTTTGACAAAACAATCAGGCTCTGGTTGCTGTGGTTCGATCCCCACAACTCAAGCCAGCCAAACCTGCCCTGAAGGCATTTGGAGCAAAAAAAAGAAAAAATAGTATAGGTGTGTGAACTCAGCAAAATATTCCAAAATAGTCCAGTAGTCCATAAGAGTACTGGGTATTTGCTTGACTGGCAATGTCAGAAGTTGCTGACCTGAGTCCCCTACAGCGCAACATAACGTGGCTTTACTTCTTATACTTCGTTTTTATACTTTTCTGGTGGATGGTTATGACCAAGATAAAGATCTATATAACAAGAATTGAAACTTTTGTATCTGATAAGGTCAGTCAGGTCCCCTCAGGATTTATCCTGAGATCCTGTACCTCAGATTGTAGAACCTTTGTCAGTGTCAACCATGTGGATGAGTCACAGCCATTGCTTGGCCAACGTGCTCTCTGTGAAAGCCTGAGAGAATGTTTTCTCTCCATGTGACTCTCCTTAGGCACACTCTACATCATCGATCACTTTCCTCTTTGGCCCCATAATCTCCTTAATCAGAAAATTTGGGACACAACTGAGTTACATGATGTTACAGTACAAGTTCTCATATGTTCCGAGTCTTAATTGACCTTGGAAGGCTAGGGCCAAAATGTTGGCTTTCCTTGTGGCCCTCCTTTTTCTCTAATTTTTGGTCTGCAAACTTAGGTTGTTAACCCTCCAGAAGAGAAGCTTATTGTTATTACCATACAACTTAGGCTGTTGAGCTTAACCTCACTATCTGTCTGAATATCAAACATCTTAGGCCTAACATGGAATAGGTATTTTTCATCAAGTATACAGATGATTATTTTTAACTTAAAATTGTGTTTTATTTGTCACTGTATATATTTATTTGTAGAAATGTCTAGTACTAGTTTCTGGCACTAGTAGGTATTCAGTATTTATTAAAATAATTAGAGTTTAGCACTTAATATATTTTCTTAAAGTAATTTTTCTGGACTGTGTTAGGCATTGAACTGAGGCCCTTTACTCTTAACTATGTCCTTAGCCCTTCATGTTTTGTTTTGAGACAGAGTCTTGCCAGATGGCATGGATTGGGCTCAAACTTGTGTGCCTCCTGTGTCAGCTCTCCACAAGTGCTGAAATTAGTTGTTAAATAATGTTTTGCTTGGTCTTTGATGTATTATGATTTCTGTGAGAGATGTATGCTTATTTGCAGGACAGTTATAACAATTTTTATTATTGACTAACTGTGAGATGAATAGAAGCTGTACCTCTCTGGTTTTTTTTAGTCCCTTAATCCAAGGAATTTATTAGGGATATATAAGTTAGGGTCATATAGATCTTATTTTCTGCTTTTCCTGATCTATGTAAAAATGAGTAGGTTGCATTTGGATTGTCAGTCTTTTTTTCTTTTTCTTCATTGAGATTTTCTTGGTACATTTTACAAATGTTACGTATGACCTTTTGAGACAGAGTTTCACTGTGCTGTTCGTACTGGCCTTGAACTCACTCTATATTCAGGTTGGCTTTGAACTCATAGTGATTCTCCTGCCTCACTCTCCTGAGTGTTGGGATTACAGGCAGGTGCCAGCACACCTAGCAGTGCATTTTGGATATAAGTAATGATCATATTCATCATAGAGAATCTGTACCTGTACATGGTATGACTTGATTGTTTTTTGTTTCTCATTTCCCTGTTGTCCCTTTAACCCTTCTATCCTCCCCTCTTACAAAAGATAATTCTTTTTCTCTTTTACTTTGCCCTTTTTCTTTTCTCTCTCTTTCCTTCTCTATCCTCCCTCCCCTATTTGAGCATTTTTATTTCTTTTTCCTATTTCACAATAACTATTGTATATTTTGGTTCTTTATTTACATTTTTAATTTCTCACACCAGAGAAACAATGCAGTATTTACACATGTGTCCAAATTATTTCACTTAAGAGTATGTTCCCAGGATGCAACCATTTAGCTAGAAATGGCTCGTTTATCATTTTTTATGGCAGAATAGTATTCCATTCTAGAAAAAACTCACATCTTCTTTATCCATTCACCAGTTGATGGGCATTTGGGCTATTTTCAAGGTTTGCAATCTGTACCGCTGTAAACATTGGTGTGCATATATTGCTGTGATAGGGTGCTTTTAATTTTATGAGGAAGATAATGAAGAGGGGAATAGCTTGGTCAAAGGGAACCTTTAGTCCTAGTTTTTTTAGAAGTCTCCACAATGATGTCTGCAGTAGTTGGCATCCATCTGTGGTTTTAGCTAATGAATGATCCATCTTGGGATAATTTTTATTTATACTGTGAGGTAAGGATAAAATTATTTTTTAGTTTTGGTAATTGTTTCACCACTATTTGTTAACAAGACTTCCTTTTCCCCATAGAATTGTCTTTGTACCTTTGTCAGATGAGTGGTCTAAATATGTGTTAGATCCCCTTCTGGATAGTTTGTTACACTGAATAGTATTGTACTGTTTTGATTATTGTTAGCTGTGAAGCAGGTCTTAAAATTAAGTATTGATAGCCCTGGAAGTTTGTTATTTTTCAAAGCTGCTTTGGCTTTTTTTTGGTACTGGAGATTGAACTCAGGATCTTGCACTTGGCAAGCAGGCACTTATGCCGCTGAGTTATCTCCATGGCCCTCTTTGGCTTTTTAAATGGCATTTGTATTTGCATATAAGTTTCAGAATAAAGTTGTCAATTTCTTAAAATATGTCCTGCTGTAGTTTTGATGGGGATAGATTTTTTTTTGCTGATCCAGGGATTGAACTCAGGCCTTCGTGCTTGCCAGGCAAGCACTTATTCTACTGAACCATGGGGGCCTGCCCCCAACAGGGATAGATTTGCATCACTTGGTTATTTTAAGTTGTATTTAAATGTGTTTTATGTAACTTTTAGTTTTTCACTCATCTATAAGTATTTACTGTTTTGATATTACTATAAACAGTGTTATTAAAACTTAACTCTCCAACCAGGTCTTGTCTAATAAGCATGTGGCTCCTGATCACCTGTTGCAAATCTGCCAGCGCATCGGTCCTATGCTCGATAAAGAAATTCCACCCAGTATCTCAAGAGTTACTTCTTTACTTGGTGCAGGAAGACAGTCTTTGCTACGTACAGCAAAAGGTACCTTAATTTGAAGACGTGTTCTGCTTTGTATTAATAGTTTCATAATTACTAAATTGTGAAGTAATGTAAGTGTTGTGGAAGAAAGGTGATATGTAACTATACATTATGCTGTGGACTAAAATTCTCTGCATTTAGCATAGAACTTTGAATTTTATTACATAAGTGTTTAATGGGTCCTTCTGCATTAAAAACTGGTAAAGAGATAGATGTTATGCTAAAAAGCTTGAATTTATTGAGATGTGTTTGAGGTTTTATTAATGAGTTATTAATTTTCCATTTTGTAGCTCACTCATAATTTCATTGAATGTAATTGTATGTGTCTAATAAACTCTTTAAATGCTAGAGGTGTTTTATTGGTATTTAGATTCTGGAAGTCCTTTGTTACAAGGCACAAGCGATTTTCTAAATTTGGTAGCAGTTTGAAAACGAGCACCAAAAATGTAAAATTGCATGATTCTTTTTTCATTAAGTTTTTTTTGCAAAGTTATGTGCTAGTAAAATGTTGGAAATTGCTATTCTTTTCCTGTAGCTTGGTATAAATGACTTAGATTAAGTATATGTATGTGATATGATGTATGTATACCTGTGGCTAAACTGCTAATGGGCAAGATTGTTGGTTCTTCTGATCCCGAACATACATCACGTCCATCCTGTGATTATTTTTTGTGAAGAGCTGTTGCTGATGGGATGCTCCTTTTCAGATGCACCACCAGTGTAAAGCTCTTCTGAGAAAGAACAGTCCTCCTCCTGGTCCCATGCCAGACTGGTTTGTTGGCTTCAGTTGTTTTTTAGTGCTCCACAGCTGTGCCACACTGTGGCTTTAATTAGGAAAACTGTTCTGTGTCCCATTTACTTATAATTACTATATTGTAGGTTGTTACAGTTAGTTACTTGGGTAGCTTGTTTTCCTTTGTTTTCTTGTGTCAACCTCCTTGTTGTTGTTCTGTGATGAACACCCACTTCAGAAATGGCAGAGCTTAGAAGACCCTTCAGCAAATTGCCCTAGGATAGGGCCATATTTCTTTTTGTTTTGTACTAGTGGCATGAGCGGATGCATTGTAACTACTCTTTGGTCATGATAGTCATAATTAATTAATCCATTCATGTAAAAACAATATGCCTGTTAGTTTGGGGCACCCGAGGCTCAGTGGAGGTTTAGTACATTGCCTTCCCTTCCTTGGTCTTTTAGTTGTGAAGAAGCTAATTTCTAGCACAGCATGACTGCTATGATGTGTATTATGCTGTGTCTCCTACAGAGGAGAACAGAACTTTTTTTTTCCTGTGTGAATTTGCTTGTAAGTCAAAGAGGGTTGGGAGTTTAGAATTAGTGTTCAGATTCCCAGATCCTACATTTGTGCTCTTCTCTAAAGGATTATCTGCGATACTAAAACAAGGGGAAAGCTGTTTAATTTGTCAGTACTTCGTAAGGAGACAAAAGTTATGGCGCTATTGGCTAAATTTATTAAAAAGGAACAAGTTAATTAAGAGAATTTTCATATAAATCAAAAATTGCCTCAAGAAAGTTTCCATTTTTGAAAAGCTGGATCAGTTGTGACTAAGACCTTTCATCTTTGATATTATATGGTATAATTCTGCATTGAAAAAGGAATACTTATTTGGCATTAAATGATACTTGGAGAAAAAGATGTGGTTTTATGGTCCATCTTTAATTGTTCACAGTGGATCTCTTTAAAGGTCCTGGAACCTTTGAGCCTCAGTTACCTCACTTATAAATTGGCAAAAATACCTACCTCACAGGGTTGTTGTGAGGATTCAATGAGATAATGTATGTAGAAAGCACTTTGTGAATTGTAAAGTGCTACACAAATGTTAGTTGTTGTTGCTGCTGTATCTGAGCTGTCTTAAGTTTTATTTTTATTTTTTCCCCTTCAGAAATAGTCTAATAAACCTCCAGGGCTTTTCTGTTAAAGTATATTAGTTGGTACTTTGAATAAACAGTTTTATTACAATATACGTAAGTATTCTATAAAATCTTTCTTGGGGTTAACTTTCAAGATTTTATGTGTATCTAAAATTCATTTTAAAGACTGCAGGCACACAGTGTGGAAGGGCTCTGCCTTTGCTGCTCTTCACAGAGGAAGACCTCCAGAAATGCCTGTGAATTACGGCGCCCCACCAAATCTCGGTGAGTGAGGCTGGCCTTGAGATGCCAGAAATGATTTTTAAAATTTGAGAGGTTTTACAAATTGTACATTAAACCTTAAAAGGTTATGCTTGCTAGTGTTGTAGTTGAAGTAATAAGTATTTAATTGCAAATTAATTTTCTTAAAAATAATTAAAAATAAAATTAATGAAAAGTCTTACCATAGTTAAGCAATGTATGTAACTGATTAGAATACACTAGAATTGGAAAGAAACTTGTGTCCTGATAATTTCTCAAATAGATTTTTGTGTTCCTTCAGAAATTGTTTTGGAATTTTTCTTAGCTTTTACGTACTGGCTTTCTCGTAATCATTTTCATTGTTTTTATTTCCTAGTGGAGATACATCGAGGAAAGCAACTCACAGGGTGTTCCACTTTTAGCACAGCATTTCCAGGAGCTATGTATCAGCACATAAAAATGCACAGGAGGATTCTTGGACATCTGTCTGCCGTTTACTGTGTAGCATTTGATAGAACAGGACATAGAATCTTTACAGTGAGTTAACATTTTAAACTCCATTTGATGGAACTGGAGTACCTTAGAGTGCTTCAAGAATCATCTGGAAGGGGCTGGTGAGATGGCTCAGTGGTCTAACGCACCTGCTTAGAACAAGCTAAACTTAAGCAAAGCACAGGGACCGCAGTTCAATCCCCCAGCACCACATGCCAGCCAGCCCCGCCCCCTGGTGGGCTGAGCTGGCCACACACAGACACAAAATACATAAATAAACAAATAAATAAAAATTAAAAAAAAAATCATCTGGAAGCTTATGAAACATGTAGAGATTATATAAGATGGTGACTGAGTAGGTCTTGTATGGAGCCCATGAATTTTTATTTTAGTACCTCAAGTCATTAAGCACAGATATTCATGATACATTATGCTGCTGTAAGGGACATTTGACTTACAGTAGCGAATCTTTTTTTTTTTTTTTTTTTTTGTGGAACTGGGGATTGAACTCAGGCCCTCACGCTTGCCAGGGAAGCGCTTATTCCACTGAGCCATTCACCCGGCCCCTTACAGTAGCGAATCTTAAGCACTGTTGTTAAAGATACCTTCAAATATGCGTGCCCACTGCTTCCTCTCTTCCCAATTATAGACATACTTCATTCTTAAGTATGTGTTAACAACAAAGCAAAAACAAAATGCTATGTAAACCTCCAGACCATTAGAAGTGGTTTATACTTGTATGGATGAATAGCTGATCCAGAAAAATGGACCGACTGTAAAATTAACCTTTCTGTGTTCAAGTAGTTATACTTAAAAACTATATGGAAATATTTGGAATTTAATCTTTTCAGTGTTTTTAAGGTAAGATTAGGGTGATGAGATATTTAACTTTGATTTTTTTTTTTTTTTTTTGGGTATGACATTTGTAGTACATATTCAACTGTGTGTTGAATATTGAGTGCTGATTGGTGTAAATTTGAGACATTCGTTTTGTTATTTAATATGAGGGTGCTTTCCCCACCGTTTTTGTTGTGGGGATTGCCACTTCTCCCCCCCCCCCCAGTACTGGGGATTGAACTCAGGACCCTGCACTTGCAAGGCAAGCACTTATTCTACTGAGCTATCTCCCCGGCCCATGCACTTATTTTCATTTTTGACAAAACTATGAAAGCTTGATGTTTCCTAACATTCATTCATATTTTAGTGAGCTAGACTAAATGTTTTACCCATGTTAATTGATAAAGTAACTTTTATTTGAGCTTATTATTGGTGGAGAATTTTGTAGAAAATAGTTCTTAAGTGATTTGATCCATTAAAATTGATAACTTTAGGTATATTTACATATATTTTTGTTTGAAGAGAAATACTATTTGCTGAGTATTTTGTAGTTGGAAGGAGGGGGCAGCTGTAGATAGACAATTTGGGTGATATGTAAAAAGCATTCTTTTGGGTGATTTAAAAGATTTTGCCATACTCATTTTTCTATCTGGGTGTATTTTTTTCTTAGGGCTCAGATGATTGTTTGGTAAAGATTTGGTCAACACATAATGGCCGTCTGTTATCTACACTAAGAGGTCATTCTGCCGAAATTTCCGATATGGCAGTGAATTGTGAGAATACTTTGATTGCTGCAGGGAGCTGTGATAAAATCATTAGAGTATGGTGCTTGAGAACCTGTGCTCCCGTTGCTGTGCTGCAAGGACACACAGGGTCAATCACGTCTCTACAGGTAAGCTTCTAGCTTAGTTGGCACATATGTATATTACTTCCTTTTACTGTAGAGCTTGTTTCTCTTTGGAAATGAGAAATATTAATATGCTTGGTAATTATGGGAGTCTGTGTTAAACCTAGATAAGCAAGAAAAAAATAAGATCATTTATATTTCTACAAATGATGAAGAGTAATATATGTCTAGTAGAGTTTTGCCTCAGTGCTTTCTTGTTTTTTTAATTAATGTATTTGATACAGGGTTTCACTGCACAGCCCAGACTTGTAGTGAACCTCCTGTTTTCAGCCTCCTCAGGAGGCTGGGATTACAGGCATGCACCAGCCCACCTGGTCTCTGTGCCTGGCTCAGTGGCCCGGGGCGGGACCAGTGCAGCATGTGGTGCTGGGGATTGAACCCTGGTCCCTGCGCTTGCCTAACGAGGTGCTTAGTCCACTGAGCTATCTCACTGGCCCTTTGCCTGAATGCTTCTTGATGAATTTTTTCTTCTTTGAAATTTATGGTTGAATTAGATGAATGTCAGCCACTCGTTTCAGGTTGTTTTTCTCTTTTTAAATTTACAGATTTTGGGGCCGGGGAGATGGCTCAGTGGAATAAGTGTTTCCCTGGCAAGCACAAGGACCTGAGTTTGATTCCCGGTTCCACACACACACACAAAAGATATAAATAAATAAATAAAATAAAATAAAATAAATTTACAGATTTTTCTGGGTGTGGTATGTACATCTGTGATCCTAGCATTTGGGAGGCTAAGGCAGAAGGGTTGGTGTGAGTTTGAGGTCAGCCTGGGCTACATAGTGAGTTCAAAGCCAGCCTGAGTTACATAGCAAGACCCTGTCTCAAAAACAAAATAAAAAAAGCCCATAGTAACAAAAAAACCTATGGATTTTGTAAAGTTGATTAAATTTGGTTAGATACTAAGTTTTCTTGTTTCACAATAAGTGGAGGATAGTTTTGAACCTACACAAAGTAGACAAAATAGTATAATGGACCCCTTTGAAGCCATCCTCCTATAGTCAGTTCTTTACTAACCACATTATATGTATAGCAAATATCATACCATTTATTTTTCAAATATTTCAGAATATATTTTTTCAGTATGTATTTCTAAAAGATAAGAATCTCTTTAAAAAATATTCTGTATACTATACTTATTATTTGTTGATATTCAGATTTTTTCTTTTTTTTTTTAGTCTTTTTGAGACAGGGTCTTGTTATGCAGTTCAGGCTGCCTTGAGCTCACTGTGTATCCCCAGCTGGTCTTGTACTTGCAGTGGTTCTCCTGCCCCAGCCTTCTGAGTGCTAGAATCACAGGTGTACTGCATCATCCCCAGGCTGATACTCAGATTTTTTTAGTTGTCTCACATTAATTTAGTTGAATTAGGAAGGACTAGGGCATGGCAAGCGCAAAGTCCTGAGTTCAATTCCTGGTACCCAAAGGAAAACAAAAAAAGCGTAGCAAAGTCTACACCTTATACTTGTTTGCTATAGATTAAAATAAATTATAAATTTCATCCCCTCACCCAACCTTTCTTTCTTTTTTTTTTTTTTAAATATTTATTTATTTTTATTAATTACATGTATTTATTGTGTGTGTGGCCAGCTCAGCCCACCAGGGGGCGGGGCTGGCTGGCATGTGGTGCTGGAGGATTGAACCGCGGTCCCTGAGCTTTGCCAAGCTTGTTTCAAGTAGGTGCTTTAGACCACTGAGCCATCTCTCCAGCCCCACCCAACCTTTCTTTGTTGAAGGAACTTTGGTGGTTTATCTGTGCTTTCCTATCGTTCAGATTTTGCCAGTTGAATTGTTTGGAGTGTTGAATCTGTGCCTCTGTAAGTCCTAAGTTGATTGTTGGGTTTAGAGCAGTAGCTCTTGCAATGTGCATGCTGTCTCCTGAGTTGCTTGAACAGGTTGTTAGGTGCCAAGTTTGAAGATTCTGATTTTTAAAAAAATTTTTTATTTTTTGAAGATTCTGATTTAAAATAGAGACTGAACATTTACTTTCATGTTGGTAGTTTCTGGGTGCTGTTTTCCATTGAGAATGTATCACGTTGAGATATAGATTCTTTCATCAAGAAGCACAAAATGTTTGGTGATCACTGCCTTAGATTCATTAGCTCACTAGGAACTGTAAATGGTGGTGTTTGCTGCTTTTTGAAAATTATATTTTGTTTGGTTGAAGTAAATTGTTTATAAGGCTTTGAGCAGAACATTTGTTCATCTGATTAAAATTTGCTTAAAAATATCAGGTGGTTCAGTATTCACATGTAAATTCCTTTCCTTCCTCTTTCTCTTCTTTTTCTATCTTTGAATTCTTCTAGGGCCTAGCTATATACTGGTGCTCTCTACATTTTCTGTGAAGTGCTGTGATGGAGGAGACTTTGCCTCGCATGGTTGTTTGCGTCTATGACCTGGCTTCTTTGGAGGCTTAAGTGGGAGAATCATTTGAGCTAAGCAGTTTGGGAACAGCCTGGGCCACGTTGGCAGACATTCTCTCAAAGCCAGAGAAAATGACTTTCTCGACACTGCTGGCCTGTATGCTGAAAGAATAGACACAGAAGCCCCCCTCCCCACACTTTTTTTTTGTATTAAGGAAGTTGTAGTTGAGATAATGTTTTATTTTGAAAATGTGAGGAAAATTTTTGGGTGCTATTTTATTTTTAGATAAGAAGTAGATTGTTTTCTAGGACATCTTACAATTGAAAATCTAAAAGTGCTAGCTAGCTTTCTTTCTTTCTTTCTTTTTTTTTTTTTTTTGGAACCAGGGATTGAACTCAGGCCCTTGCGCTTGCCAGGGAAACGCTTATTCCATTGAGCCATCTCCCCGGCTCCCCTCAAATAAAGCCTGTGCTCTTTTGATAAGCTGTGTCTTTCATCAATTTGTAATTCTCCTTGGTGAAAGTGGAGCTCTTGTCTTTCTTCAAACAATTCTGTTGGTAATGAAGGGTCCACATGTGTTTATCACTTACTGAGCATATCTAAAAAATCTACTTGGAAATGTCTTACTTTCTCTTGTTGCTGAGACCCAGTACCTGATACCCACAGCTTAAAGAAGGAAAGATTTATTTTGGCTTACATTCTGTAGGGGTTCTAGTCCATAGTTGGCTGGCTCCCTGGCAGGTTGGGACAGCAAGGAGCCTAGTGAAGGGGCTTGTTTGCTTATGGCATGGAAGGGAAAGCAGAGCAAGTAAAAATAAGTGATTGGGGTTGCAGCTTGATGAGTGAGTGGTTGGTGAGCATGTGTGAGGTCCTGGATCCAATTCCCTGTACTGTTGTTGGAAATAAAGAAAAGCTAACATGAACATCAGGCAAGGGAGCTATAGAACACTAAGGTCTTTCATTGTTTGAGGGTTGAAAAATACAAATTCATGTTAGATTTTAAGATGAAGATATATTTTGTAATGTCTAAAATAACAGCTAAGATATTAGTAAAAGAATGTGGAACCACTAAGCTATTAGAGACCAAAAATACGGACTAGTGAACAAAGTAAAAGGCAGGCATGGTGGTTCATGCTTGTGATCCCAGCATCTTTGAGTCTGAGCCTGGGGGTCACCATTAGTTCAGGGCCAACCTGCGCTGCATGGTGAGACTCTGTCACAGAAGAAAGTAGAAAAGAAGGCAAGGAAAGAAAAGGCAAGGAAGAAGAGAAAAAGAAGAAAGATGTGGAGCAGTACTGAGGTAGTACTAGGACATCATTAAGTGTCAGTGTGAAATAAATAAAATGCATGGTGTGGTGCAAATACGAGACAGATTTCAGATTTAGTTTAAAAAAAATGAAGCCCACTTATATATGCCTTATATTCAGTGTAAAAATAGATGTTAAATTAGAGAATGGAAAACACTGCACAAGCATAAATCATAAAATTGTTGTAGTTACATCAATATGAGATAAATTAGGTTTTAAGACAAATTACATTTTTAGAGGTAGAAAATTTATAAAATGTTTCGTTAAACTGAAAGAAGAGTTCTAAATTTTTATTTGCTTGTAATACAGCCTCAAAATACATACAGCATAAATGGAATTTATAGGAGAGAAATAGGCCTCCATTTTCATAAATGAAATTGAGGTGCCTCTATCTTATAGTAACTAAAAAACTGTCTTACTAAGATTATAGGTTAAGATTATAGATTTGAACAATGTCAGCAACACCTTTGAGCTAGATGACACATGCAGAATCTTACACTTTATTTTTTTGTGGTACCAAGGATTGAACTCAGAACTCTATACTTGCCAGGCAATTACACTTGATTTTAAATCTTTTGGTCATAAGTGGAATGTTCAGATATAAATACTGTCTATATGCTAAGCATCTAAGCAAGTCTCAAAAGATTTGAAAATACTGAAATAATTCTAAGTATATTCTTAACCAGTGTAATGAAGTCAGAAATTATAGCCAGAATTACTAACAGGACAGCCTTCAGTTTTATAAATTAATAAACTTCTAAATAAAGCAGACTTAAAGGACAAATTATAGATATTTAAAATTATCAGGGCCGGGGAGATGGCTCAGTGGAATAAGCACTTCCCTGGCAAGTGCAAGGGCCTGAGTTCAATCCCTGTTTCCGCAAAAGAAAAAAATTATTTTGAACTAATTAATCAAGAAAATATCCCAATTTAAAACTTGGGGGAGGTACTGTTTAGGAGCCAGCCATGATAAGCATGCTACCCAATGATTCTTATCTTGTCTTCCACTCTCTGCAGTTCCCTTCTTGAGTAAGATCAGGTTTTATAACTGAAAGTGTTGGGTAAATGATGTCATTGCACTTCTGGTGCTAGGTACTCAAGACATGGCCACTTCTTTCAAACCACTCATCTTGATGGAAGTCAGCTGTCAGGTTGAAGAGGCAGACAGATGGCTGTCTGAGTAGTCTTCACAGCAGTGACTAAGGTCTGCTCAGCCTTATGAGTAAGCTGTGTTGGAAATGGGTCTTCCATCCCCAGTTAAGACCTTGTATACTGTAGCCCTAGTGCATGTGTTGGCTGCAGCCTCATGATACCCCAAGCCAGGGCTACCTAGATAAGCTGCTCTTTTTTTTTGGGTGGGGGGTGTCTCACTATGCAGCTTGGGCTCATAGTGATCCTTCTGATTTCTGCCTCCCTAGTACTGGGATGACAGGTGTGTGCCACCACACCTGGACTCTGTCGCTGGCTCAGTGTGCCCTGGGGGCCAGCTGGCACAGCATGCAGTGCCAGGGATCAAACCCTGACCTATGCACTCACCTAAGCAAGTGTCTGCTGAGCTATATCACCAGCCTTTAGATAAGCTGCTCTTGATTCTTCTTTTTTTTTTAATGGCAAGCATTTTTTTTTTTTTTTTTTAATGTATTTGGTTGTTGCAGGGTCTCACTACGCAGCTGGGACTTGAAGTGATCCTCCTGCTTTCATCCTCCCAGTGCTGGGATTATAGCCGGGCACCATTCTGCCCGCCCAAACTTGGCAGGCTCATCCTGCCCTGGGGGTAGGGCTGGTGCAGCATGGGGCATGTGGTGCTGGGGATCGAACCTTGGTTCCTAAGCTTGCTTAAGCAGGTGCTTTGTCTGCTGAGCTATCTCGCCAGCCCTGCTCTTCATTCTTGTTCTGTAGAAACTACAAGATAATTCATACTGTTGTTTTAGACAACTCAACTTGGGGTAAGTTGTTACATAGCAGTATATTTTTAATACACAGATAAAATTGTACTGAAAGGGAAATTTAGAGTGCCGTGATGCATGTACTAAGAAGGCGCTGATAATCTGGGTACAGTGGTGTGTGTTTCTAATATGAGCTTATTAGGGGGAGCTGAGAGGGGGGGATCCGTGGAGGCTAGCCTGAGCAAGATACTGAGATACCCATTTCTCAAAATAAACAGAAAAATTAAAAAATTGAAACTCATTGATGAAGTGGCTTTTTCAAGAAACTTGAAAAGCAGTGGAGAAAGAAGTTATGGAGATAAAAGTACAGATATTAAGACTAGAAGCTATGCTTGATGAGAGAGAACTAACAAAGTGGTATATTTTCTAGAAGATTAATACACAGTGTTGGTAAAAGACTGATATGAAGCATAGAACAGAAAAGTATGACATATAAAGCTTAGATTTGAAAAAGGGATGCTACTGCAGACCTTTCAGATAATAAAAAAGGCATTTTTCAAACATTTATACAGGAAAATTGAAGGTAAATACTGAGAAAAACTCAAGAGTGAGGTCAGTGAAAGAAAAACAAATCTGAAAAGACCTGTAGTTGTTAAATGCATTGACGGTGTAGTTAAAAAAAAATCTTTCTTCACCCACTTAGTATTTCTGTCAGAAATGACTGGAGTCTCATAAGGTAGCAAGTAGAGAAGTCCAGTTGGGAAATAATTTCTCTAACAAATCTCTTACATCCTTCAAAAGTTAGTTTCAAGAAAGAAAAAGGTGAGAACGAAGTGACAAAAAGATGCACCTTGATTTGGGTTCTGGGTTTGGGAGAAAAAGGTAGTTTGAATATGAATTGCATATTAGATAATAGTGTGTTGCATCAGTGTGAGTTCCTTGTCTGAGGTTCACTATTATGTAGGGGACATCTCTGTTCTTAGGGGACAGACTGAGGGCGTTAGGCCATGGAGATGCATCTCCCACTAGGTCCTGACAGTTTATGTCTACTTTAGTGTATGTGCATATAGAAAGGATGGCAGCAGGTTATTCACCATTGTTAATTGTGGTGACTGGTACATGAATGCTCAGTGTACTTTTTATGACTTCTTTGTAGATTAAAAATACTGTAAAATTAAATTTTTGTGGAAAGTTAGCATGGTATTACTGCAGTTGTTCAACATGATCTTAATAGGAATGGAAAAGCAAAAGAAAAATATGTGTAAATGTTGGAAAGGAAGAGATAAAACTCAGTTTTCAAGTTTGATTGCCTGTTTAAAAAATACAAGTGGATGGGGAAAAGCTGAGCACGGTGGCACATGCATATAATCCTAGCACTCGGAGGTTGAGGCAGGAGGACAGAAGGATTGCTGTGACGTTGAGGCCTACATGGGTTACATAGTGAGTTCAAAGTGAGTCAAGGCCAGCCGGCACTACAAAGCCAGACCCTATCTAAAAAAAAAAAAAAAAAAAAAAAGCAGGGAAGCATGGTCGTTTATACCTGTAACCTCAACAATTACAGACCAAGGCAGGAGAGTTGCAGTGAGTTTGAGGCCAGCCTGGGCTGCATAGTGAGTTTAAGGCCAGCCTGAATTACAAAGTGAGATCCTGTCTCAAAGAACAAACAGATCCTCCAAGCAGCAACAACAAAACCAAAACGAATACCAAACTAAAAATAAATGAATAAGTAAAACCAAGGGGATGAATTGAAAATGCTTTAGCAGATTACAATTTACTTAGGAAACCATAGCTATCCACTTAAGTTGTGGTGATGGTTGAACATTGTAAATATTGCTAAGTACTTCTAAATTGCTAACTTTGAGATTTTTCCCTGGTGCTGGCAATTGAACCCAATGGCCTTGCACTGTGCTACATTACACCTAGCTCTTTTTTTTTTTTTTTTTTTTTTTTTTTTTTTTTTTTTCTTTTAGCAGCCTCAAGATGCCTTCAGGGCATTTCTGGTTTGGAGTATCTGGATTCAAACCACAGCATCCTGAGCCTGACTGCTTTGTTTAAGCAAGCACTTAAACAACTGAGCTGATGGGGCAGGACCCCTACACCCAGCTCTTTAATTTTTTTTTGGCAGAACCAGGGATTGAACTCAGGCCCTTGTGCTTGCCAGGGAAGCACTTATTCCAGTGAGCCATCTCCCTGACCCCCCCAACTCTTTAATTTTGAGACTGGGTTTTACTTAGTTACCCAGACTGGGTCTCCTGTTCCAGTTTCCCAGAGTAAATACAGTGGATTTTGTTTGAGTGGAGTTTACCACTATTTCCCAGCATACACTGTTAGCTTTGTCTAGAATGTATACCTAAGCATGTGGGTAGATTGGCATTTTAATACTGAAGAGACCAGTTACCTGTCAATGTCTAGTACATTCTTCAATAGCAAAACAGGATCAACAGACATTCAAGACTCCTTATTTTGCTCCTGAACAATTTTTAAGAAGTAGAATATTAAGATCTTTGAGGGGCCAGCCAAATAGCTCAGCATATTAAGGTTCCTGCCTAGGCAGATGTGGGGGGCCAGGGTTCAATCCCTAGCATGCTGTGCTGGCCCCACCCCGAGTGCACTGAGACTGTGCGCTGAGACTGTGGTGGCATGCGCCTGTAATCCCATCTCTTGAGAGACTGAAAACAGAAGGATCACTGTAAGTCTGATCTGTGGGTAGTGAGACCCTGTAGACCCTGTACTAAATACAGGGGAAAAAAAAAATCTTTGGCATGCAGTATATATGTGGTAGTCATTCAAAATGTGGTTTCAGGAAAATTACTTTGCCTTTCTTTGAAGTAGACATATAGCCAGAAAGAACTGAGAGATTATTATTCT
This sequence comes from Octodon degus, assembly GCF_000260255.1. Classification (NCBI taxonomy): domain Eukaryota; kingdom Metazoa; phylum Chordata; class Mammalia; order Rodentia; family Octodontidae; genus Octodon; species Octodon degus. Next base: position 2,236,336 of record NW_004524621.1, on the reverse strand, counting down.
TACTGCTTGGGCTAGTTACTTTCTCATTGCTGGGACAAAAACCCTGACACCCACAAGTTAGAGGTTTATTTTGCTCAGTTTGTGGAGGTTTTAGTTCATGGTTGGCTGGCACTGAAGCCAGGGAGGAGGACCTCATGGTTCAGGAGGGAGAAACAAAGGGATCAAGGCTAGAGGAGTGAACACACACACACACATACACACACACTCTCACACTCTTCAAGGCCACGCCCACAGTGACTCACCTCTTCCCACCAGGCTTCACTTCCCAGCATCATACTGGGAAGTCAGACTGACTGACTGACTGACTGACTGACTGACTGACTGACTGACTGACTATGATACTGCTAATCCAGTATCACATACCCATGTGTCATTTCCAAAATCCCACCCTTGAGCATGTGAGGCTTGGGGATGGTGTCCAGATATAAGCTACAACACTATTGTTTTTATGTAAAATTTACTTTACCTATTTTAGGAAATTGAAACTCCAGTTTTTAATGTTCCTCAGAAGTGTGTATTATAGTCATTGAAAAATAGCTTTGGTTGTGAATACTAAAACAAGGCTCTATAGTAGTGATAGTGGCTAAAAGAAGTGTTGCTGTTTAAGAGCTGGTTAGGATGGCTTCAGTTGTTAAACATGTGTGCTTGATGTACAAAAAACAATGCTTTTAGAACTCAGATTCAGGATTTGGGCCCTTGGTGTGTGTCCCAGGGTAGAGCACATACTTGTGGGCACACATGTTTAACAAGCACACATGTTTAACAACTTTGTACCCCAACACCAGGGGTACAAAGATAAATCTCCGGTTTTACAGGTTTGCCACTGAATCCTGGCAAAACCTATTAGAATCTCAGAGAGCTTAGTAAAACATCAGGATAGGCAATCACTGCCCTGATGTCAGAGCTTTCCTATGCACTATGAGTAATGAGTGATAAACTCAGTGAAACAGTAACATTCACAGTAGCATCAAAACCCTTTGGACATACAGGAATGAAAAGTGTATGGGAAAATGTGTCATTGCTGAAAACATACAGTGAATGTGCAGATTAAATTTTTTTTTAATAAAACTATTTTTTTTTCAACAAATAATACACTGCATATATTCTTCTTAGTGGTTAATTGCTGTACAGGATGCGGACTTGTGATCCTATTTACTAACACCATTAGAACAAATCATTCTATTCATTAAGAGAATGCAACTAAGATTAAAATTTTTTACAGTAAGATACATCACCATTAATTTCCCTTACAAATTTTCTTCTGTGTTAAACATGCTTATCCCATCCCTCTAGCCTACTTCCCCTCTCTTCTCTCTCTCTCTCTCTCTCTCTCTCTCTTCTCCCTCTCCCTCTCCCTCTCCCTCTCCCTCTCTTCTCCCCTCCTCTCTCTTGACTTTTCAGACAGGGTTTCACTGTGTATTTTAGACACCACTGCACTTGGACCAGCCTTCACTGTGTATTTTAGACTGACCTTGAACTCACTGTGTAGCTGGCTTCACTTGGTGATCCTCTTGCCTCAGTTTCTTGAGTGCTGGGATTACAGCTAGGCTTTATTTTCTAAACTCCTTTTTTTTTGTTTATGTTTTTTAATAAATAAGGTGTTGCTGTGTAGCTCAGGCTGAACTTGATTTAAGATCTGTCTCCTTCAGCCTGCCAAGTGCTGGGATAATAGGTATGTGTGCAGCTATGCTCAGCTTCCTTCTTTATCTTGTCTCCTAAATCAAGCTTTTGTTATTTCTCATCTGTCCTTCACATTTTGGGTGGGGAGGGAGGAGCTGTTCTAAATTTTTGCTTCTTAGATTATTATTAGATTAGATTGTTAATTAAATTAATTGTGTTGTTTTTTGGCTTTTTACTGTAGCATTTTAGCTGTTTCCTTTCAGTCAGTATTGTATTCTGACCAGACAAATTTTTTTTGGCTGCTTAATTATCCCTTACTGTTAAGTCCAGATTATCTCCTCCCTTTAATCCATTTTCTGACTTCTAATGGTGAAAACATATCACCTGTGTTCATTTTCGCAGTTGTCCCATCCCATGTTCTCATTCACTCTTGAGCCTGTGACTATTGTGTTCCTTGTTTTCCTTGTATTTTTCTCCTAAGCCTCCCTGAATGTCTTTGGAACAAAATGGTGTTTCTTTCTCTGGCGTTGATAGTACACAGAGTACTTTAATAAAGAAACAGTGTTAGCCCTGTTTTTAAATTGGAATAGAATCTGTGGGGTTTTTTTTTTTAATAATACTTTCATAATTTTACTTTTGAGTTACTGGTGTATTGGGAATGTACCTTGCTGGCCTCGTCTGAAACTTGGATCTAGCATTTGTTTTTCTCCAGATTGCCACACCCTTGTGTTAGCACCACTTATGGTGAACCATTTGTTTCCCTGCCAGATTGGAGATGAGACCTTTGTTCTGTATCAGGGTGGATTTTGAATTTCATATTTTTTCTGCTGGCCATTCTGTCAAGTTACTTCTTATACCTGATAGGTTTATTTTCTGAGGCTCTGTGATTGCTTTAATATCAAGGGACTGGATCTTTACTGTGCAAAAGTTTTCTTGGTAATTCTTATTAGTATTAAAAGTCATCTTTCATTGAGATCAGATTGTATATAAAATAATGTACAATGTTAGATTTTTCACCTTTTTTTTGAGAGCGAGGATCTTGCTTTATAATCCAGGCTGGCCATGAACTCACTATGTGACCCAGGCTGGCTCGGAAATGAAGGCTGTCCTCCTGACTTAGCCTCCTAAGTGCTGTGATAACGGGCATGTGCCACCATGCCCTGCTAGATTTTTCAGTGTTATGTCACCTGTATTCTTAATTTCTTGTGTTTAACTGCTTTAGAGTTTCAGTTGAAGTTAATTTTGGAAGGCTGTTAAGGATGATCTCTAGAAACTGATTTATATATATCACTGCTTTTTAGTTTAGCCCCATGGCCAAAGGCTCTCAGAGATACATGGTTTCCACGGGTGCTGATGGGACAGTGTGCTTTTGGCAGTGGGATTTACAATCTCTGAAATTCAGGTAAGAGACAGTAGGTAACAAGTTTCTTTTTTGATGCAGTTATTTAATCTTATGAAATGAAATGTGACTGTAGAGAGATTAGGTATTGTGGTTGCCTTTTTACTTTTGAGTTAATTATATAGAGCATATGTGTAGTATTACTATATTTTTGCCACACCCTTGCATTAGTACCACTTATGGTAAACCATAAATTGAATATGTAAAAGACATATAGCTTTTCTAAGCAAGCACATTTTGTGTGTGTGTGTGTGTGTGTGTAACCAGAGTAGAATAGTGTGTATGTGAACCATTTTTTTAAATATTAGAAATGTGCAGTCAGATATGTATCCAGATGTTGCGGCAGGAACAGTGGATCACAGAGCTGGATTATGGATCTGTCATGTCCAGTGCTGTAGTCCGCAGCCAGCTGTCACTCGTGCAACTTCAGATGTGGCTTGTGTAGTTGAGGAGTTGAAATGTTAATTCAGCCTTTTTTTTTGTGGTACTGGGTTGAACTCAGGACCCTGCACTTGCCAGGCAAGCGCTTATTCTACCGAGCTATCTCTTAGGCCCTGTTAATTCAGCTTTAAAACTTGGGCTATTAGAAAATTTCTAAGTATATTTCAGACAACTTGAGTCTCAGGTTTTGAAATATAAGTTTTGGATATCTGTACTTAAGATTTTAAGTACAGATCAGATATTTTTGATGAAAATAGAGTGTTCACATAGATGTATTTTATGTGTCAAATACATGCTGAAAGTTCAAATGTAAAATAGGAAAGAATATGTAGAGTTTTATTAAAATTGTGTTATGATTGATTATGTGTTGATAATAATATTTTGGATATGTTGGGTGAAATGAAAAACTAATTTTTATTTTTTGAGATAGGGTTGCCTGTTGGCCCAGGCTGGCCTCTTGACTCCTGCTCAAGGCGCCTTTGTCCCTGGCCTCCGTGTATTCCATGTGACTGGGCCTCTGGGCATGTGCCACCCATATCTGGGTTCTATGTACTTTTTAAAAAATGTGACTACTAGAAGAAAGACAGCTCATTGCCTGCCCCTGTGCTACTGGGCTATGCTCTGGTGGTTGTAAAACCCTGTGTTAGACTGTTTTGAGCTTTAGTCACCATGCTTAGAAAACATGGGGTTAGTGGGCTTGTTCTTTCACTGTGCAGTAATGGTCCTTAGAATCTACCTAGATAATTTTTTTTTTCTGGTGGTCATTCTGATAGGTGAGAACATTTGGTATATGGTTAGGTACTAAAGGAATAGTATTGTATTTAAATGTGCCCCATTAAAACTAACTGGCATGGTGGAACACACCTATAATTCCAGTATATGGGAGGCTGAGGCAGGAGGATAGTTGTAAGTGTGAGACCAGCCTGGACTACAAAGTGAGTTCAAGGTCAGCCTGAATGGCTTAGTGAAACCTTATCTCAAAAAGAAAAAAAACAAATATTTCAAATGTGTTAATGTATTAAGTTAATGTATTTTAAAGCAGTATCTTCTTTTTTTAAAGTCCACGTCCCCTGAAGTTTACTGAAAAGCCTAGGCCAGGCGTTCAAATGCTTTGTTCTTCTTTTAGTGTTGGTAAGAACTTCTTTGGTAATTTTAAAAATTGTTTTACTGTTTTAATGACTAAACTGCTGTTAAGAATCTTCATAAGGGGGGCTGGGGAGATGGCTCAGTGGTCTAAAGCACCTACTTAGAGCAAGCTTAGCAAAAGCATCAGGGACCACGGTTCAATCCCCCAGCACCACATGCCGGCCAGCCCTGCCCCCTGGTGGGCTGAGCTGGCCTCTCTCTCTCTCTCTCTCTCTCTCTCAAATAAATAAATAAAATTTAAAAAAAAAAAAAAAAAGAATCTTCATAAGGATTCTGTTAGTTTAGTTTGTTTTCCACGTATTTATTAAGTTTAAACCATTTCCAATTTTTCTTTTTTTCTTCTTGGTGCTGGGGATTAAGCCCAGGGCCTTGGGCCCTCTTTCTTTTCTCGTAGAATGTATTGAGTTTGGGAGGTAACCTGCCACCTTCCTTTCTTTCCCCTTTTGATAGATCAAAGAGTTCTCTCTCATAGAAGTCTAAGAACTTCAGCAAGTGAACTCTTCCCAAGCTATGTTTAGGTGTGTGAAGTAGGTTAGATAGCAGACTCTTTGTTCCATTATTTTTAGAGTGATGGTACTCATTTGTCAGTACCTTGCTGTCCTTAGTAAAGCAGAGTGAGACTGTGAACATGTCCAAGTTCAGTTAACTTTAATTGAGGCTGCAAGTACAGCTTTTATATGCTCTTTAGATGATGAGTTAGAAAGTGGATCTATTGATTAATTTTAGAATGAGTGATCTTGTTTTTTTAATATTTAATGTAGAAGTTTGATTTGTTCAGAAAAGCAAGATGTTTTAACTTTTTTTTTTATTTCAGGTGGTATGTTTTTAGCTACAGGGAGTACTGATCATGTAATCAGGATGTATTTTTTGGGTTTTGAAGCACCTGAAAAAATTGCAGAACTTGAAAGTCACACAGTAAGCATTCATATTTTAAAATTTTATACAGATTTATGATATTCTTATTGCTAAAAGGAATTGTGATTCTGATTTTTTCATTTTTAGCTTTTTCTCTGTTTAACAAATTTTATTTTTTTATTTTTATTTTTTGTCCTTTTGAGACATGGTTTCGCTATGCAGTTCAGGCTGGCCTTCAGCTGACTTTGTAGACCCCAGGTTGGTCTTGAACTTGCAGTGATCCTCTTGCCTCAGCCTTCCAAATGCTGGGATTACAGGTGTGTTGCCACCAGGCCTAACTGTTTTAAAGGTTTTTTTTTTTTTTTTTTTTTTCTCCAAATGCCTTCAGGGCAGGTTTGGCTGGCTTGAGTTGTGGTGATCGAACCACAGCAACCTGAGCCTGACTGCTTTGTTGAAGCAGCCACTTAAAGAACTGAGCTAAGGGGCAGGCCCCCTTTATTTTATTTATTTATTTTTTAAATTATTTATTTATTTATTTTAACATTTAAAGATTTGTACTAATAGTATTTATTTATTTATTTATTGGCCGAACCGGGGATTGAACTCAGGACCTTGCACATGCTAGGCAAGCGCTTATTTTACTGAGCTATCTCCCCGCAGGCCCCCTTTAAAGGTTTTTTGATTTAATTATTTTGTTAGATTTAAAAATACTAAATCATAGCTGCATTTTCTGTGGTGAGTCATTGTGATCTTATTTTTTTGCTGAATTACATTAAGAAATCCAGAGATTTTTGCTTTTTTTTGTGTGTGTTATACTGAGGATCTAGTCTAGGGCCCTACATATTCTGAGGAAGTACTCTTCTACTGAACTCCTTCTAAGCTCTAGATTTTTATATATATGTAAAACTAAAAATGTTCAGGTACAAGTGGTTTTTAAAAATTCTGATCTTAGAAATAGGAATTGTATATAAATGAGCAGAGTGTTGTTTGTAATTCAGCTTAGTAGCTTGGAAGTGGTAATATTTCATAGTGGTAATTTTAGCTCTAAGCACTAAGTCTTGATATGGTTGCTGATCTGGATGGGTTGATTTCCAGTGCACTGCTGTCTTGGTCAAGCGTGTGCAGTAACATAAATTTCTTTTTGTATGTAAATACTGAAATTTAAATACCTTGTTTTCAGATGCTTTAAAGTTTTTATATTTATGTCACTTTCCCCATGTTCCTTTGCATAGCCATAAAGTTGTTTTAAACAGACATAATATAAATACAGGTATGATTTTATGTACAAGGCTTTTCTCCTGGATGCGCTTAGCTTTGAAAGGAGAGTGATGGTTTATTACATCCTTAGAGTCCTTGTACTTCGTATCACTGTACACATTAAATGACTGGGGTAAGCAACGCAAGGGTAAATTTCTTTTTTGTTAAACCAAATGTGCTATCACTGAAATAAAAATTTACAAACTATGTAGATAATCTTTCTTTTTTGGTGTTTGTTTTCTACCCCTTTAGGATAAAGTAGATAGTATCCAATTTTGTAACAGTGGTGACCGGTAAGTATATGTTTGCCATGTAAGTGTGTGTGTTTTTATATATATTTTTAGGCATATAGTGAAGATACCATTTTGTATATTTTTCTTTTACTTAGTATTTTGATTGACAAATAATTACAGTATAATGCTTTGATATATATAGTTTACATTATGGAATGATTCACTCAAAAATCAACCAAGACCTTACATTCTTACTTTTTTTCTAGTGGATCATTTAGAATCTTCTCATAGCAGTTTTGAAATGTATGTTTAGTATATCATTAACTATGGCATTAGGACTTTTTATATTGCAGACATATTGGTAAATACATTAATTGAATATAAAGTGTCTAGAGTAGAGGGAAACCCATTACACTTAAGATTTTTTTTAAGTAATTACTATTTTTTTCCCATAAGAAGATAACTGTCATGATAGAAAATACTTAAAAATATTATCACAAAGTCTCAGGTAAATAGACATAGAGTAGCACTAATAGACGTTACAGTCCCAATCTGTCAAACATATTGCTAAGCCATAAATTTATTTGTACACTTCTTTCAGAGTCTTATGACAGACATAGTATTAATATTTTCAGTTGCCAAATAATGCTACACAAGTAGTATGGCCAATTTTATAATTTTAAACAGAATTAGCATGACAAAATAAGTTATAATTGTGATCAATCTCAGTAAGATCTAAAGAGTTATTGGTTGGAGTCTAAGAACAAAAACCCTTCTTTGTTAGCTTTTTTTTTTTGTCTTTTTGAGACAGTTTTGTTGTGCAGTTCAGTCTGGCCTGAAACTCAAGTAAGGCAGGCTAGCCTGAAACTCATCGCAGTCCTCCTGCTTCAGTCTCTTTAGTGCTGGGATTACAGGTATGTGCTACCACAACTGGCTTTTTCTTTGGCTAGATGTCCAATTTTCTGAAAAAGTTAGGTTTAAGAATGATGAAATTCCACCAGTTGTAGAACATTGATGAGAGTTCAAAGCCAGTGTGGTCTGCAAAGTGGGTTCAATGCCAGTGTCTCAAAAGACAAAAAAAAAAAAAAAAAAAAAAAAAAGGAAATTCTTTCTGTTTAAGTCTGTTAAAAATCTTTCTAATCCATTACTGTGATATATTCTGCAATGAAATTACCTAAATTATATCTAAATTAAATTCTTTCTGGTACCTAAGATAAGATGCCTTTCCTAAGCTATAGTTTTTATGCTTGCTTTCATTTGATTCTTTTTACACATTGTCTAATATGAAATTAGAGCTTAAAATTAAGATGCTTCAAATGAATTTTTGCTCTCATTAATTTCTCATATACCTTTAATTTTCCTGTTTCTCCACATACTTTTTTTATATTGTCTTTTTCAAAACTCAAAAGTCATTATTAAAATCTGCTGATTGCATTTTGTAGTACCAGGTAAATTATAGCAAAGCACATTTCTTCCATAGCAAACCAGATAAGCCCTAAATAACCATAACACCTGTAGATTTGGCTGTCATCAAGATAGCTACATTAAAGTTATTCTTGCTTGTTAATTTTCATTGTAGACCTTGATAGCAGGTATGTGAGTAGATGAACATTTTCTGAATCTTTTAAGGTTCCTAAGTGGTAGCAGAGATGGAACAGCACGGATTTGGAGGTTTGAACAGTTAGAATGGAGAAGTATTTTATTGGATATGGCTACCAAAATCTCAGGGTAAGTTGAGGCTGTTCATTGTAAGTGGTTGCATAACTATCCTGTCCTTAATTACTGATTACTTCCTCAAGAGGATTTTAGCCATTTTCTGTTTAAATAGTTACCTATTCTATGTCTGATGAACACTTAAAAGTCAGTATATCCAAATTAGTGTTGGAAGGTGCAGTGTTTACTTGTATTAATTGACGTTGTTCTTAGTTTTGCATTTAAAATCTCCTACAGGTGAAAAACAATTACAGAATTAAAGCAAGTATGTCAAATGTGGGAATTTTACTTTTTTGTAGATAGGAATTTTGGAATTTGTGAAACTAGCTTGGAGCTAAGGCTAGAGAATAAAGTAGAACATATTTTCTTGTTAAAATTTTGAAAAGTTGGGCTTCAGTGGGAATTTTGTATGCTAAAATTATGATTTATAAAATGATATTGAAGGTATGTCAGTACCTACCCAACACTACAAATCACCAAAATTATTTTCAGTATTTTGAAATATATATTACTTTCCAAGGCTGTTTTATTTATCTTTCCTTAATATGGCTGTTTTAATTCTACCAATCTATACACATAGGGTGTCTTTCCATCTTCTAATGTCTTCAGTTTTTTTAGTGTTCAGAAATTTTCATGTAGAGGTCTGTCATCTCCTTATTTAGAATGATTCTTGGATGTTTTATTTATTTTTTTTGAAGCTGTTGTGCAGGGAATTGTTTTCCTTCTAGTACATTATTGGTATGTGAAAAAGTTGCTTTTTTTTAGTACTAGTAATTGAAATCAGGACCAGTGTTTATCAGGCAGTTTCCCTATGGTCAGCTGTACTTTTGCTCCAAGCTGTTGATATTTTAATGCTGACTTTGTATCTTGCTACTTTGCTGAATTCATTTACTGGCTCTGAAAATTTTTTGGTGGAGTCTTTACAGTTTCCAGAGTATATGATCATATCATCTGCAACCGAGGATAATTTGGTTTCTTTTTCTTTTGTATTCCATTTGTTTTATCTGCCCTAACTGCTCTGGCTAAAATTCGGGACTTATATTGAGTAGGAGTACTAAGGGTAGAAACACTTGCCTTATTCCTGAAAAACTTGAAAATGAGACTAAAAGCTGCTTAGTTTTCCAGGGAAGAGAATAATAATAATAAAAAAAGACAGGGAGAATAACCTTACACTCATTTAATGACCAAGCTATGATCCTGTGACTGGATTGTTAATTAAATTGGTCACTAAATGAAGAATTGTGGATAGTAAGTACATTACAATATTCAGAACAAAGAAATAGTCTAAGGAGGGCCGGTGAGATGGCTCAGAATAAGTGCTTGCCTGGCAAGTGCAAGGGCCTGAGTTCAGTCCCTGGTTCTGCCAAAAAAGAAAAAGAAAAAAAGAAATAGAGGAGATTTCAACTTGACGGCTTTGCTTTTATTTGAATACCTCTGACATGCAGTACTATAACATTTGACAATATAAAATGACAATATTGTACTGCAGAGTCCAGTCAACAAAAATTACAGTATTGTATGAACAATGTGTACTACATCAAAAAGATGTTGAGGCTCAGTAAACAACACGTACAGAAATGTACAAAAAAAAAAAAAAAAAAAAAAAGACAAGCTCTGAATCTATAAACAGTTAAACAGGCAGTTAAATGTGGAATATCTGTACTTTTATAAGTGGATGTGGTGTCCTAAAATGTGTCTGTAGCTCTGAGCTCCTTCTAACTTGTCTACTACCTACCTTGTTTTGCCTTGATTTCTTTCCAGGTAATCTGTTCAGGTGTGATGAATCCTCTATAAATAATAGGATTAATAAAATAGGCACACAAAGATTTCTTTGGTTACTGTTTTATTAGTCAGGGATCATACACATTGTATACCCTACTAGCCAAATGATTTATACCATGTGCACTTTTTTGTTAGAGACTTGTCTTCAGAAGAAGAAAGATTTATGAAGCCCAAAGTAACAATGATAGCTTGGAATCAGAATGATAGCATTGTTGTCACAGCTGTGAATGATCATGTCCTCAAAGTCTGGAATTCTTACACTGGACAACTGCTTCATAACTTAATGGTAGGTAGTTTTTGCAACATGTGACCAATCAGAATTTTTTGAACTGTTATATGTAAAATTAATATGCTGAACAAGTTGCTTTAACCTACTAAATGACTGAAAATTTTTATACATAAAAATATTTTACTTGCTATCATTGATGTATTTTTATTTTTAAATCCCTTATGTAATTGGACAGTATGAATGATTTTATAAATACAATTTTCAACTTAAAACTTATAAATTTTCATTAATATTATGACTTTTTGAATAAAGGGACATGCTGATGAAGTATTTGTTTTGGAGACACATCCTTTTGATTCCAGAATTATGTTATCTGCAGGACATGATGGCAGCATATTTATATGGGATGTTACAAAAGGCACCAAGTTGAAACATTATTTTAATACGGTAAGTGAGGGTCTTAGTGCATTCTTGCATTTGCTTAGAGTAATTTGGGTTTATGAGTGTTAGAATTTAGTTTGTATGTTTTGTCAGTTTTTGTAAAATTCAGGATACTGCCCAAGTACTTAGGATACTTAATAAGTGTCTGACTTAAATAGCTGTACACCCATGAAATTCTCTGTATGATTGTCTTATATATACACAAAGGAAAAGATTTTCAGAAGTTATCTGTGTAAAAAAAATTTTTTTTTTCTTTATGTCTTTTTGAGACAGGGTCATGTTATGCATTTCAGGCTGGCCTTGAGCTCACTTTGTAGCCCAAGCTGGTCTTGAACCTGCAGCAATCCTTCTACTTCACCCTCCTGAGTGCTGAGGTTACAGGCATGTGCCACTATGCCTGGTGCTATATAGCAGTCCCTCAATATTTTGCATATTTCAACTTTCACAAACTCACTGTTTTGTGGGTTTTCAAAAAAATATTAATCTAAATTATTTATGGTGGATTTTTTTCTATATCGTAGGATTTTGCAGTGCTGTACAGTATACATATGTTGTTAAAATTATGTAGATTTACAAGCTTAGAAAATGGTTAAAAAAAAAAAGAAAAAGAAAATGGTTGAAAACATTAGAAGGGGCTGGAGAGATGGCTCAGTGGTCTAAAGCACCTACTTGAAACAAGCTTGGCAAAGCACAGGGACTGCGGTTCGATCCCCAGCACCACATGCCAGCCAGACCCGCCCCCTGGTGGGCTGAGCTGGCCACACACACACACAATAAATAAATGTAATAAATAAAAATAAATAAATATTTAAAAAAAAAACATTAGAAGTGTTTTTACATCTATGGGAAAGGTTTATAAGGGCGTGGGAAGGGTTTATAAAACCTTAAAATATATATAAATACTAAAACATAACATCACTACTTTGCTCATCGTGGGGGTGTCTGGAACATAACCTTAAGTGAGGAACCACTGTGTAGCTTTTTTGTGTGAGAATTATTCCTGTTTAAATTCACAAATCTATGGTAGTTACACAAGTTTTTCACTGGTGGAATTTATTGAAATAGTTGATAACATAAAGCTGTAAGAAGTAATTACTAGTAAGGTAGTACTTAGTAACTATTATTCAACATATGTCCCTAAATAGTATACAGGGTTCAAATATCATTAGAATTTTTCTTTTTTCCTTATATGTGTATTTGTATTTTTAAAAAATTATTTATTGGAAATTATTGGAAAAAGAAATAGGCCTTTTTGGACAATTTTTCTAATACCTTAAAACTGCAGAGTACATCCATCTCCTTAGTTACCCTTTAAAACTCAGAAAGAGACAACAATGTGCAATGTATTAATTATTGAAAGTGTCCTACTAATTGGTTTTGAAACTGTCTTATTGCTAACCCTTGCTCAATAAAATTAATAATAAAAAAATGAAAAAAAAAAGTTAAAAAAACTCAGAAAGACTAGTCCAGGTTGAACCTAGCTTATCATAGCAAAGAATGACATTAATTCAGGCTTTAAGCAACATAATTGGCATGACCTCTAAGCCAAATGATAATTGGCCTTTAAAAAATTTTTTTTTAATTTTTAAAGAGTATAAATTAGAATTAAAAAATAAGTGATACAGAATTTCAGTTAAAGTAATATGAATTTCACAGTATTTGTTGTAATACATAGTATTGTCTTCAGTAATTGACCTTTTACACTGAGTTCTCCTTATTTTTTCTCCTGAGACACTTTTTAATTCTCTAGTGCTAGACTAATCCCACAGGATTGTCAGTACCATCAGAACAACCCTACATATATAATCACCTTCAGGGTGACATCGAGTTGTTCTGTAGGCACAATTGCAGGTGACATTTTTTTCAGGAATTACCAAAAACCTAATTCTAAGTCTGGTGAAATAGGTTTGCCCATATGGAAGACTTGCCTCTCAATTGGTATCTGTGGGAAAGCTACTGTCTGTGCCTTTGGCCCACAGGTATCCTGGAGAGAGTAGCTGTCACTGTCTTCCTTGCCAGCCTCAGGACCCTGCTGCTCTTGCTCATCTGCCTGTTTTTTTACTGTGGTAGGAGCACAGCTGTGGATTTGTGAGAGGGAGCTGCCATGGTGAGGTGGCTCCCAGAGATCATGTGTGACTGGTTCTGTGTGCCCATGTTGTAGCAGTCAGCCAGAGAAGAATATCTGTTTTGGTATAGATTGCCTTAGTCAGCAGTGTCCTGAATAATAGCAGCCACTTCAGTTTTTCTAAGTTTGCTACTTGGTACCCTCCCATGTGTAGTGTAATAGTGGTAGGGGAAAGTGAAGTACTACTGTTAGTGTAGTGACTTACTTGGGCATGGATATGTTTGTTTTCACAAACAGTGGGTGGATGATTCATTTTTCTACCACTGATCATACTTAAAATTTACTTATTGGAAAATTATAGGTCCAGACAACAAAGGTGTAGCTTCATGTAGTACTGTTAACTAAACAACTAACTTATCCATACATTGACGATGGTGAATTAGTATGCTACACTGCTAAAAAGGAAGAATAAGGTTTGGCTAGGTGTGGTGGCACATACCTGTAATCCTACTACTTGGAAGGCTGAGGCAGGATTACTGGTAGTTTGAGGCTAATGTAGACTACAAAGTGAGTTCAGTGAGGCCAGTTTGAGCTGCAAAGTGAAGCCCTAGCTCAAAAAAAGTTTAAACTAATGATCAGATGTTCTGAGAACAGCACCCTTCCTGAAATTGGTTTTGGATTGAAGTTGAGCAGCTGCCAGCATTTATATGTATGCACTGGAGGCTTGCAGCGTTGCCCATTTCTGTGCCAGTCATCGTAGTGGTACCCTCCTTAACTTCCAGAAAAAATTAATTTTAGTGTATAAAGATCAGATGTTGTTAATCTCTAATCATTTATTTAATAGATGTTAGTCTTTTTGTTAAATAGGAAAATATAAAGCTGATGAGTGGGATTGCTCGTCATTCGCTTGTAAGGAATAAAGAAAGCCCTCCTTTTAGATTGGTTGCGAGTGTTCATTTTGAGAACTAACATTAGAATATCTCTCAATTTTTTTTTTTTTTTACTGTGTTAGTGTTGTTTAAAATGCATATGATGGTACTGATGTTTTTGCTTAATAGAAGGTTGTTCATTAAGTGTTTCTTGTAGAGGACTTGGGGTGTAGTTCAGTGGTATAGTGCTGTCTAGAATTGTGTGTATAAAGCCTGGGTTTGCTCCCCAGCATTGTGGGGGGTGGAATTCAGGAAGGGATATATTGTAGCAGGTTGTCTACATTTCATAGCTAGAATGCTTGCCAAGGATCAGTCTTTTTTTTTTTTTAATTAATTAATTTATTTAGTGTGTGTGTGTGTGTGTGTGTGTGTGTCCAGCTCAGCCCACCAGGGGGCGGGGCTGGCTGGCATGTGGTGCTGGGGATTGAACCGCGGTCGCTGCGTTTTTGCTTAGCTTGTTCTAAGTAGGTGCTTTAGACCACTGAGCCATCTCACCAGCCCCAAGGATCAGTCTTAACTGTCTTCACTGTGACGTTCCTAGATTGAAGGCCAAGGACATGGAGCTGTGTTTGACTGCAAGTTTTCACAAGATGGACAACATTTTGCCTGTACAGATTCTCATGGGCATCTTTTGATATTTGGTTTTGGATGCAGCAAACCATATGAAAAGGTTATTTTTTTTCCCCATATTTTCTTATATATAGAACAAATAGTTGTGAGAAATGGCTTGGAAATACTTTAGTTGTATTGATTTGATTTCCTTGTGTTTAATATTTAATACGTATTTTCTTTAACATACAGATATCATAATGTCATTGTATAAACTTTACTTTTCTAGATTCCTGATCAAATGTTCTTCCATACTGACTACCGACCGCTGATTAGAGATTCTAATAATTATGTCTTAGATGAGCAAACTCAGCAGGCTCCTCATCTTATGCCTCCACCATTCTTGGTGGATGTCGATGGAAACCCTCATCCAACTAAGTATCAGCGATTGGTACCTGGTCGAGAAAACTCTGCAGATGAACATTTGATTCCACAGTTAGGCTATGTGGCCACAAGTAAGTGAGAAGTCCCCCCACCCTCCAGTTTCTTTTTCTTTTCTTTTTTTTTTTTGGGTATTGGGAAGCAAACTTCGGACCTTGTGCTTGCCAGGCAGGTGCTTATACCACTGAGTTATCTCCCTGGCTTTTTGTTTTGAACACTTCATTAGAAATAGTAAAAAATAATACAAAGAACTTCCGTGTATTTTAGGCTCAAGTGTTTATATGTATTTTAAAATTTTATTTTAGGGGGGCCTGGCCTTAGCTCAGTTGTTTAAGTGGCTGCTTCCACAAAGCTGTCAGCCTCAGGTTGCTGTAGTTCGATCCCCACAACACTCCAGCCAGCCAAACCACCCCTGAGGGCATTCAGATCAAAAAAAAAAACAACACCTTATGGGGCTGGTGAAATGGCTCAGTGGTCTAAATCACCTACTTAGAACAAGCTTGGTAGAGCACAGGGACCGCAGTTCAATCCCCCAGCACCACATGCCAGCCAGCCGCGCCCCCTGGTGGGCTGAGCTGGACAGACAGACAGACAGACAGACACACACACACATAAATGAATAAAATTAAAAAAAAATTTATTTTAAAGAGAAAACAAAAGTAATACAGAATTTCAAAACAAGATAATGGATTAACAATAGTTAATGTATTATGTTTTGTTATCTTCAAATTAGTTGCTCAGGGCCGGCAAGATAGCTCAATGAACTAAGGGCATTCTTAGGCAAGTGCAGGGATGGAGTTTCAATCCCCGGTACCCATTCTGAGCCGGCCCAGGCCCCAGGCAGGCTAAGCCATCAAGTCCAGGTGTGGTGGCGCAAGCCTGTAATCCCTGTGCTGGGGAGGCTGAAAACAGAAGGATCACTATGAGACTGAAGTCCAAGCTTCATAGTGAGACCTTGTACAAAATACATAAAAAAAAAAATCAAAAACAAATTAGTTGCTCAGATTATAAGATATAGCCATGCATAATTGATCAAGCAGTATAAACCATTTTTTTCAATGAAGGGAGTTGGTGGTGTAACTATTGTATCTTATGTAGATACGTTATTTTGTAAAGTTTGTCTTCTATATTGTTTTGAACTATCTCTAAACTGAAGTTCAGGATACATCAGGCCCACTTACCTCATGTACTTTTATTAAAATTAGGACATTTAACACTGACAAATGCTGTTGTCAGAGATATAGTCTGTAATTAAAATTTGACAATTACTCTAATTTTTAAGTGTTTTTTTTTTTTCCCCCCCTTTGATTGCAGTTTAGGACTGCACATGAAATGTAGATGTCATATTTCTTTTTTTTTTTTATTTTATTTTTTATTTTTTTATTTTTTTTATTTTTTTTTAAATTTCTTTTATTTTTCAACAAATAATACGCTGCATATATTCTTCTTAGTGGTTAATTGCTGTAGATGTCATATTTCTCTACTTTAATTTTAATTAGTTTTTTTGAGACAGGATATCCTTTTGTAGTTCAGGCTGGCCTAGATCTTACTGTATTAGCCCAGGCTGGCCTTGAGCTTGCTGCAGTCTTCCTGCTTCAGCCTCCTTGGTACTTGAATTATGGGTATGCATCACTACAAGCATCAGTTTCCTTTAATTTGGAACAAAGATTTAGCTTTTGACTTTAGTGCTATTGGTATAGTGGAACAGGATAGCCTAGGGATTTTATAGACTATGTCAGACATTTTGTAGGCTGGGCTTGCGTGTTTGTATTGGATTGTGTTTTTGACAGAATATATCATAAATGATATTGTGGTCTTCATGGACCATATTATGTCAGCATGCTTATGATTTATGGTTTGTCCAGTAACTGGTAATACATCTTTAACGCCTATACTTCTTAATGTTGTACTTGCCAAGTTTCTCTACTATAAAGTTACTACTTTTCTCTTTGTAATTAGTGGTAAAATGCTTAAGTGCTCTCCTTTGTGTGACTACCCACATTTTAGGATCCATTGTATAGGTTGTTACTGTGAAAGCTATATGAGTTGTTAGTGGGTTATCATTATTTTGGTACTCACTATCCTTAGTGTTATCCCTTGAGAGACCTTTTCAAATTGTCTGTTCCCAAGTGCCCATTGTTGTAAAAGTACTTCCTTATATTTTTGGCAGCAGATGTTCTAGCATCATCTTCCACTTCCTCTCTCTTAGCTAGATGCAGAGTTCTTATTTCATGTGTTAATGTAAAGTGTTTCTATGGGTATTAGGGACAAAATGCTAGTTTGATTGGGTGAGGATTGACTTACTGGGGTGAAAACACCCTCCCATTTATATATGTACATATATATATATTTTTCTATTTGTCTTTTTGAGACAGTTTCATTATGTAGGCCTTGCTTTGTAGCCGAGGGTGGCTTTGAACTCAACAGCAGTCCTCTTGCTTCAGCTCCCAAGTGCTAGGAATATAGGCATGTGTCACAACATCTGGCCTGGATGTAATTGCAAATGTTTATTTTTATTTATTTATTTATTTTTACATTTATTTAGTGTGTGTGTGTGTGTGTGTGGCCAGCTCAGCCCACCTGGGGGCAGGGCTGGCAGGCATGTGGTGCAGGGGGATTGAACCGGAGTCCCTGTGCTTTGCCAAGCTTGTTCCAAGTAGGTGCTTTAGACCACTGAGCCATCTCTCCAGCCCCTGCAAATGTTTATTTTTAAATAATGGTATTGAAGTATACTTCTCATATTACAAAACCCACCAGTTCTAAGTGTACAGTTTAGATGGTTTTTGACAAAAATTAGTCATAAGATACAGAACATTTCCACTACCCTAAGTGTTCCCTGGCCTCATTTAAAGCCAATCTTTTCCCAGTCCTTTGTGGTTACTATTCTATTTTCTGTCACTTTAATTTTATCTTGTAAGGAATTTTTTTTTTTTTTTTTTTTTTTTGAACCAGGGATTGAACTCAGGTCCTTGTGCTTACCAGGCAAGCACTTATTCCACTGAGCTATCTTCCCGGCCCCAGTAAGGAATTTTTGTATGGAGTAGTTTCCTTACCTGGTTTCACTTAATGTGTTTCTGTTTACCACTAGTTAGCTACTGTTAAATACTAAATGGCAAATTCCAGAAGTAGCAAGTTTTAAATTACACAGCATTCTGAGTGTCATGATAAAATGTGTGTTATCTTGCCTACGTCGTGAACCCCTTTGTCTCGTATACCTGCAATGTATAAACTACCACTTGCTCATGTGGTAACCCTATTGTTCAGCAGGTTGACTGTTCAAGTGCTGCAGTGCTGTGTTCAGGTAACTGTTATATCACTTGACCATGGCCTTGTCACTGTGCTGGGTCTGAGAGTTCCTCAAACTGAATTCACCTGGCTGCAGAGGGTTCACTGGCTTCTGTTGCAGAGAAAATACTTTAGGATATGTGAAAAAAATGCATGAGTAAGATCTATTTTAGTGAAGGTGAACCAGTAGCATGCATGCTGCAGCCACCTATTTGTTATATTGAAAGCTCTTAAAAGGTTCATATCACTGGTCCTTAGGTAAACACAGAGAGTGTAGGACACACTTAGAAGGTAATCTGGGTACTCCCAGAAATGAGATGCATTATGGTTTGGAACTGGACACAATACTTTTCTTGAGGTGGTGAAAAGCTAAGGGAGAAAGAGAGAGAGAGAGAGAGAGAGAGAGAGAGAGAGGGAGAGAGAGAGAGAGAGAGAGAGAGAGAGAGAAAAAGAGAGAGTGAGCGCATGCAGGCCCCCCGAAGGTACCAGCCTATTTGCTGGCATGGTTTTTAGAAACAGGTGATTTAATTAGTCTGGACTCACTCAGCCTGTTACTTTCTTAATTGACCCAGGTTTTGGCCTTTTGGCAATGGGTCTGCTCCGGGAGGAAAGGGTATGCAGGAAATGCAGCCAACATCACTTGGCAGGGTGGCTGCTGGGCGATCACCGCGATGGCCTGGAGTTACAGTCTTCTTGCAAAGTATGGTTTTTCATATAATTTTCTTTTCTTGGGGCCGGGGAGATGGCTCAGTGGAATAAGCGCTTCCCTGGCAAGCACAAGGACCTGAGTTCAAGCCATGGTTCCGCAAAAATTAATTAATTAAAAATAAATAAGTAATATAAAATAAAATTTTCTTTTCTTTCTTTCTTTCTTTCTTTCTTTCTTTCTTTCTTTCTTTCTTTCTTTCTTTTTTTTTTTTTGCAGAACCGGGGATTGAACTCAGGTCCTTGTGCTTGCCAGGGATGTGCTTATTCCACTGTGCCATCTCCCCAGCCCCTTCTTTTCTTTTCTTTTCTTTCTTTTTTTTTTTTTTTTTGGTATTTTAGGGAAAGGTCTACAAGGTATTCAGAGTCTCACTACTAGATTGGACTTGTAGTGATCTGCCTGTTTACAGCCTCCCAAGAACTGGGATTATAGGCGCACACTACCATGTCCAGTCTCAATTGCTGTCTCAGCACGCCCCGGGGATGGGGCTGGTCTGGCAGGCCTTGGGGATCAAACTGAGCTATTTGGCTGGCCCCTTATTATGATTGTCTTCCTTCTGCTTTTTATTTCTTCTACCCTAACTCAACCCTATAGTGCAAGATTAGTGGTGCTGGCAACTCAGGTGCACCAGAGAAAAGCTATTAATATGCTTTCTTTGAGTGAAAAGGTGAAAGTTCTGTTTTTGATAAGGGAAGAAATGTACAATATGCTGAAGTTGCTGAAATGTATGATAAGACTGAACCTTCTTTCTGTGAAACCACAGGCCAAGTACTAAGGTAGGCGACTGTAATCCCAGCACTATGGACGGCTATGGCAGGAAAAGCTCAGTTTTGAGGCCAGACTGGCTACAGATAGAGTTGTAGCCCAGAGTGACTTTGAACTTGAAGCAGTCTGATTGTTTCAGCCTCCCAAGTGCTAGGATTATAGGCATGTGTCAACACAGATAAAGTCTAGTAAGACCCTATTTCAACACATACACAGATTTCAGTCACTGTGTACAATAGTTCTTTAAGATGGAAAAGGCATTTTTTTTTTGGTACATGGATAGTTAGGCATAATACATACCCTAAGTTTCTATAAGGTTCAGTGCTATCTGTGGTTTTTGATATCCACTGTGGCAATCTTGAAGCACATCCTTGTAGATAAGGAAGACTTAACTGTGAATAAAATTGAATTGTTCGATATATAGACTTGGTGCCAGGCTTCTTTTGCTTGGCATAGTGGATTTGAAGTTCTCATGTTACTACATATGTATATGTTGTGGGTTATTATCAGATGGTGCTGCATGGGATATATGTGCCGTTATTGTTTATCCATCCATTGACAGTTGGAGACATTTGCCTTGTTTCCAGTTTTGGTTTGTTGTGAGATTTGAGCTATCCCTAGGAGATAGCTTAGTAGAATAAGCGCTTGCCTGGCAAGCACAAGGGCCTGAGTTCAAACCCTGGTTCCACCAAAAAATACAAATAAAAATAAAACAATAAATATTAATATGTGCTCTAGTATTTATCATTCTTTTGTTTTCAACACTGCTGTAGTCTGAAATTTCATACTTCTTGTTATTTGTTAAATCCTAAAATCCTATAGGTAGGTTTAAGACCACCATTCTTGGGCTGGTGAGATGGCTCAGTGGTCTAAAGCACCTACTTGGAACAAGCTTAGCAAAGCATAGGGATCGCGGTTCAATCCACCAGCACCACATGCCAGCCCCACCCCCTGGTGTGCTGAGCTGGCCCCCCCCATAAATAAATAAAATTAAAAAAAAAAGACCAACGTTCTTGATTCTTCATTACCTTTTCTAATTCAGCGAGACTTTTTATGTGACATGTATGACAGTCTTTACTGCTCTCTATGTCGTCAATTGTATGAAAGTTATCAATATATTTTTTATTTAATATAAAATAATAAAAGTAAAATGTTAAAAAGATTTGAGCAGTCCAACTATAATGTTGAGTTTTCTTTTATTTCTTTCTACAGTTCTATTAAATTTTACTTTCTGTATTTTAAAGCTTTTTCATTGGGTATATATGCATTTTCTCTTGAATTAATCTTTTATCATTGTGAAATGTCTCTGGAAAAAAATATTTTTGGGTATTATTTTGTTTCATGTTAGTGTAACTAATCCCACTTAAAAAAAATTATGTTGGAAAGTTATATCGTTTTCAGTCTTCTCACCTGTGTCTTTCAATTTATGCAAGGTTTTTTTTTTTTTTTTTTCTTTTTTTTTGCATAAATGAGGATTGAACTCAGGCCGTTGTGCTTGCCAGTCAACTTACTCTACTGAGCCATCTCCCTGGCCCTATGCAAGTGTTCTGTAGTCATGACTAACGTGATGTCTTTTAATTGGAATGTGTAGACCATTTATATTAAATATTGTTTATATGGTTGAATTTCACCACTTCTTTTTCAGTTCATTTCTTGAGTGATTAAACCCAATTTTTTTCTGCCCCCATAACTGGGGATTGAACCTAGGCCCTTGCACTTGCCAGGGAAGTGCTTATTCCACTGAGCCGTCTCCCTGGCCCCTAAACACGCTTTTTTAAAAATAGTTAATCTGGGTCTGGGGAGATAGCTTAGCAGTGTAAGTACTTGCCTGGCAAGTGCAAGGATCTGGGTTCAATCCCCAGTATTGCATGCCATGCCAGCTACGGATACTGCGTGTTGTGGCATACACCTGTAATCCCAGTGCTGGGGAGGCTGAGACAGGAAGGCTGAGACAGGAGGATCACTAGGAGTCCAAGCTGCGTAGCAAGACCCTGTACCAAATAAATAAAAAAGATGAAGAAAAAAAGTTAATCTGAACTATGACTTTATACTTTTCTAAGTTCCTTATTGGCTTCCATAGTAAAATGAAGATGTTATGAGTAAAACAGGAATATTTGTGTGTAAGTGGACTAAAACGCCTGCTTAGGCAGAGCATAGTGGCTGGGTTCATTCCCTGGCATGTTGTGCTGTGCTGGCCCTGCCTCTGGGGCATGCTGAGATGGCAACTGAGACTGGGCATAGTGGCTTGTGCCTGTAATCCCAGCACTTGGGAGGCTGAAAACAGGAGAATCACTACGATTCCATCTACATAGTGATACCCTGTAGACCCTGTCCTAAATACAGAAAAGAAATAAAAAAAAAATTTCTGGCTCTTTTGGTATGATGGCAGGTAATATCTCTGCATTCCTTTTGATTTTCCATTTAAGAGTAGGGGAGAAAGAGTGGGTAAGGACTTGTATATATTGAGCCTGTGTTCAAAACAGATGTGTCTTTATGGTAGTAGACTTTATAAGGAATTTATGCATGAAAATAATATTTCTAAAATGTATTTCCAAACCCACAACCACGTAACCTTTTTTCCCATCGACACTAATCCTGCACCTGTTACAA
Source organism: Octodon degus (assembly GCF_000260255.1). NCBI lineage: Eukaryota > Metazoa > Chordata > Mammalia > Rodentia > Octodontidae > Octodon > Octodon degus. The sequence goes on along the minus strand of NW_004524621.1, from coordinate 2,213,870 downwards.
ATATTTCTGAAAAGGAATTATTTGAAAAATGAATTCTGTGCTTGAGCGAAGATATATGGATACCAGCTCTGTTAAATAGGTAACTAGGGATGGAGTAAGTCAAGCTTTGTGGGGGGCCATGTGGAACTACCTCCATCAACCTGCACATGCTCTCTAAGGATGCTTAGTTAAAGGAAAGCTCAGGCTGTCATTTGTTGAAAGCCTCAAATATCACTCCCCTCTTTCCTTAAAATAATAGAGAAGAAGACATTAAATATTAATTGCTTTTCTCTACATCAGAAACCACCTAAAATTGCTGTGATATGGGGAGAGACTGGTCAACAAGAGAGTAGTCAAACATTTTATTTCCAAGGTGCCTGTGAAGATTTTTGTGTTCCTTAGTACTTTAAACTTTGGGTTTTATCTGTTTTGAATTTTTCTTAGTTATAGATGTGTAAGTTGTCTTCTTAGTTGTTCATGTTTTTTGAAAACAGAAACTCAAACAATTGTTAATGTATTTTATTATATTAGTGCTTACATATATCACACAAGTGCTTCACCCCTGAGCTACATCCCAGCTCTTTAACAGATTTTTAATTGGAATCTCATGAAGTTTTGCTTTCTTTTTTCTACTCATGTATGTTATGACTGCATATTCATGAATTGAACTTGTAGGTGATGGAGAGGTAATTGAGCAAGTTATAAGCCTCCAAACCAATGATAACAGCGAGGGAAGCCCAGAGTCCAGCATCCTTGATGGAATGATAAGGCAGTTGCAGCAACAGCAGGATCAGAGGATGGGAGCAGATCAGGACCCTGGTCCTGGTGGACCTGCAAATGGGGAAGAGACACCTCGAAGAGGTAATAAACCCATAGGAGATAGTTAACATGGCTGTGTTGGAATTGAAGAGCATATAAAGTTGTTGGCAAGTATGTGCATTGTAAAAACTTTAAGCAATGTATTTTTGCAACTTAAGAGGTATTCTCAGGTAGGTTTGTTACTTGATAACGTGATGTAGCAAATGGGCATTTGATTTTCGAGTACAATGTAAATATGATGAAACTTTTTTTGGCTTAAAGAGTATTTACAAAAATGTTTAATAGGAACATATAGCAAAGTAGTTTTTTGTTTATTTTAATTCCTGGGAGTAGAAACCAGAGCTTTGTACATACCAGACAAGTGTTCTACCACTAAGCTACATCTGTAACCCTCTTTTATATTTGGAGACAAGGTCTTATTAAGTTGCCCTGGCTGGCCTTAAACTTGGGATCACCCTGCTTCACCCTCTTGAGTAGCTGGGATTATTGGAATGTACCTGGTAAACAAAAAGTGTCTTTTTTTTTTTTTCATATATCATTTTTCATTTTATCAAGTAAAAGATAATTAAAAGTGACATTAAAACCTTGGTGAAAAAAAAAAGACTTACAGAAGATCATATACCCAGATTGGTTACCTGTTCTACATACTTTGTTGGCTACTCTCTTATTTCATGCTTTTATTAATTTTTAAAAATTATTTTATAAAATAATTTTCAAAAGTCAACATGCATTACAGTTTAATCATGAAATATGATATATGGACAGCAGTTTCCCACTCTACTTTTCAACATCTTATTCAATAGAGATATAGCTATTAAACTCAGCTCTTTGAAACTTTTTGATAGATGACATTCATTCTGTGTTGTACTTTCATTCCACTAAGAACACTTAACATGAACCCAGCCCTTTTAATAAATTTTCAAGTGTACAGTATAATACTGTTGATTATAAACACAATGTTGTACAATAGATCTCTAGAATTTTTTATATTTTTAACTGAAACTTTGTGTCTGTTACATAGTAACTCCACATTCCCCTCTCCTTAGCTCCAGCCAGCATCATTTCATTTTTTGATCCCATCAATTTTGCTTATCTCATATAAGAAAAATCAGGTAATATTTGTCTCTCTGCACCTGAATTATTTCATTAGGCATAAAGTTGGCCATGTTTATCCATGTCATCAGATATGATTTCTTTATTTTTAAAGGTTAAATAACATCTTCATCATAAATCTATGCCACAGTTTTTTTTCTACTGGGGATCAAACTCAAGATCTTGTGTTTGGTAGGCAGGCTCTTAAGCCACTGAGGTATCTCCCTGGCCCATATGTCACATTTTTATCCATTCGTTTGTTAATGTTGATTTATTTCCATATATTACCTATGGCGAGTACTGTCAAAGTGAATACAGGAGTGCTAAAATCTTTTCAAGATTCTGATTTCAGTCTCTTTGGATACATGTCAGAGGTAATATTGTTGGATTTTATGGTAGTTTTAATTTATTGAGGGATAGCCATGCTGTTTCCACTGAGGATACATCATTTTCTTTTCTCACCAAGAGTATGCAAGGTTTTGATTTTTCCACATCTTTGCCAATACTTTACAATTTTACAACTTAATAAAGAACTTGAAATGACCAGGAATATTCAAATCACTCCTCAGAAAGAACGCTAGAAGCTTTATACTTTCTAGTGTCAAATATGTTATAGAGCTATAGTAATCAAAGTACTATAGAATGTAAATTGAAGGACAGAATAGAGAGCTCAGAAATAAATGTGCACACATTTATCAATTAATGGTTAGTAAGAGTACCTAAAGGATAAAATAAGGAAGAGACAGTCCATTCAATAAGTGATGTGAATAAATAGGATATTCACATCAAAATAATAAAATTGGACCCGTCTTAAACCATATACAAAATCATTTCAAAATGGATTAAAATGTTAGAAATATGATCTGAAACTATAAAACTAGAAGAATAGGTAAAGGGAAATCTTCTCGATGTTGGTTTTGGCAATGATTTCATTGATGTTATAGGCTATTTGTGTCTTCCAAATCCTTGTGCTGGAACATCATTGGCAGTGTGAGGGGAGTTGGAGTTGAGAAGTGATTAAGTCATGAGGGCTTGGAATGAGTGTCCTTATGCAAGACGCCTGGAGGAGTCTCCCATCCTCAAAAAGTGTCTTTTAAAGAAAGACTATACATGTGCTTTCTCTTGTGGGGTTTTTTTTTTCTTCTTTTTTTTGTTTATGTATTTGGTATAGGTTCTCACTACACAGCTTAGACTTGTAGCGATCCTCCTGTTTTCAGCCTCTCCAGTGCTGGGATTACAGGCATGTACCACCATGCCTGGACTTGGTCGCTGTCTCAGTGCGTCCTGGGGATGGGGCTGGTGCAGCATGCAGGACTGGGTATCGGATTGTGATCCCTGTGCTTGTCAAAGCAGGTGCTTAGTCCACTGAGTTATCTCACCAGGCCAACTTTCCTGTGTTGTAACATAGAGAATTACATAATTCTTGAATAATTGAATTGAGATCAATTTTTCTTAATTCAATCAACATTTGAGAGTCTGTTGAAACACCTCATGACACTTTTTACCTTAATGTATCATTCTGGATCTTCAAAGAACAATAATCATTCTCTTACATAACCACAGCACAGTGACTACATTCAAAATATTTAGCTTTTACAATATTGTTCACTTGCTTATATTTCTTATTTTACTGTTTTTTCCCTTTAGTGTTGTCTTTGATTGTGGCTTTTAAAAAAACATCAGGATTAGTCAAGCATTTCTTATGCATTTAGTTTCCTCATAGCACAGTTTGAAAGAGTTCAGTCCTGTTTCACAGGTTTTTTTCCTTCAATATGAATTGGTCTGACCATTTCCTCATGGTTGGATTTAAGTTAAATATTGTAGGGGAGTATCCTGAGTAGTGGGTGCTGGATCCTGAATGTGTTAGGAGAAGAGTCGCAAGATATATGTGCATTCTTTACCTTGATTTTGCCTTTTGACAGTATATTCTAGGAGGTATTGAATGCCAGTTCACATGGTTTTCTTTTTGGTGGTAGACTAAACACCTGCTTAGGCAAGTCAGGGACTGGGGTTCGATCCCCAGCACCATGTGCCATGCCAGCCCTGCCCTGCCAGCAAGCCTGGGTGTGGTGGATTCCAGGGCTGGAGATACTGAAAACAGGAGGATCACTACAAGTCCAAGCTGCATAGTGAGACCCTGTACCAAATACATTAAAAAAAAAAAAACAACAACTATGATTAATGAACCTTGCGTGTTCAGATTGTTGGAGAATAAATAGCACTGTGACATGGGCAGTTAAATTTAGATTTTTAAAATTTTTTTAGATTTTTGAGACAAGACCTCAATATGTAGTTCAGACTGGGCTTGAACTCACTATTTATAGTCCAAGATGGCCTTAATCTCACTGCTAACCTCCTGCCTCAGCCTCCCTAGTGCTGAGATTATAGGTATGTGCCACCACACCTGACTGGCAAGTAAACTTAGAATTTTGCTTTTCTATTAAAAAAGTATTTCTTTAAACAGAGGAGAATAAGAGGTATACAATAGTAGTCTTCTGGTTATTCTTTTGTGTTCAGCAGCAGAATATTTTCATCAGCACACCCTACAAATGTACTTCTCTTCCACCCCATGAGTCATGATTCTACCTAAGTCTACAGGGTGGATTTCAAAGAAATAGCTATAGCTCAGTTCCACAAGTGACGCCTAGCCACCAGTAACTGTCACGGTCATTATGCATGTCCACAACACACTAGAACTTTGTGCGATATCCTATCCTCAAACTGTTAGAAGTGCTGGTCATTTACTTGGCATTCCAGTATTTATCTTATGTTTTACTCTTAGTACTTCTTTGCTATCATGAAAACTTTTTCTTAGTTCAATTGTTTTGCAGCATTTAATTTTCTGAATATTGCTTAATCTTAATTTTTGTTCTAAGATTTATACTGTATCTTTGACTTAAAATTTATTTAAAAGACATTGTATGATATCTTCTCCTAGTATTGGAAACTTTAAAAAGTATATTTCCATTTTGTTGACTTAAAAAAAAACAACCAGAGGTTTGTACCAAAAAAAAAAAAAAGTATTTCTTCAACTTCAGTATATCTTATTTTTAAAATTTTTAATTTTTTGCTGGTGCTGGGTCTTGAGCCTAGGGCCTGCTGTTCCACTGAGCTGTATCTCTTGCTCAGATGTTTCCTTGTGAATGTGTGTTGGTAGGTAGAGCACAGTGTTGTGGAACATGGATCGACTCACGTGTGATTGGGGGATGGAGGTGGTGCGTAGGAGAATGCAGGAGTTAACATTTACTCCTGTGGCAAGGAGAGCTGGTGTAGCTGGAGTAGGACTTGATAGGGTCCACTGGAAAATAAGGTAGTTTTCTGTGTCTGGACTGTATCACAGAGGAGCCCTTTCACCTGTCTTTAAAGAAAATGAGCATGGTGCCTGGACTTTGCACTTTGTCTCTAGCATTTGTGGCTTCCAACCCAGAATGGTTGCCTGCTTGCTGAGCCCACCTTAACAGTGGCCTCTGGGTTCAGAGCTTTGATATGGCTGTCACCTTGTTTTAACATAGGGAATTATATAATTTTTTTTTTTTTTTTTGGCGGAACTGGGATTGAACTCAGGCCCTTGTGCTTGCCAGGCACGCACTTATTCTACTGAGCTATCTTCCCAGCCCCAGGAATTATATAACTCTTGAATAATTGAATTGAGACTAATTTTTCTTAATTCAGTCAGCATTTGGGAGTCAGTTGAAAACACCCTATGACACTTTTTACCTGCCTGCCCTGCCCTGCCCTGCTCTGTCCCAAGCTGCTGTTCATTTGTGTGAGATTGTAATATCTACATTGGCAGCTGCTCTGAGGCTGTTTAGCTCCCACGGTTTATGGTTAGTGTTGTTTGTATATCTGTCAAAACCACCTCGATTTGAGTTGCCTGTTCAGTGCCAGTTTCCTAAAAAAAACTATACAAATTTGAAGAAGGCACAGTTTCTGGGAATGCAGAATTATACATTATCTAATTCAGAAAATCTAGGAAAAGTAGAAATTGAGGTGTTTTTTTTTTTTTTTTTTTTTTTGAGACAGGTTGTCATACACAGTTCAGGCTGGCTTTGAACTATCTAGCCCATATTGACTTCAAACTCAGGGTGATCCTCCTGCCTCTGTCTCCCAAGTGCTGAGATTATAGGCATGTGCCTCCACACCTGCCTCAAAAACAAGTTTTAACAGTGAAATGTTCAGTATTCTACTGTCTTAGTCATATCGACTTTTCTTGTAGTTTGTTTTCAATAAGTCCTTTCATTTCTTTGATTTCTGATATGTGTGTAGGAATAATGTATGCTTGTTAAGTATGTACTCATTGCAAATTAGTTTGGAATCATTTCTTAATCACTGTTTTCTAGGCTTTAGAAGAGTAAGTTTAGACATCCAGTCCCCTCCAAATATTGGTTTACGTCGTAGTGGACAAGTTGAAGGTGTCCGCCAGATGCACCAAAATGCTCCGCGGAGTCAGATTGCGACAGAACGGGACCTACAGGCTTGGAAACGAAGAGTGGTTGTACCAGAGGTACCACTAGGCATATTTAGGTTTGTTGTAGGATATTTATTTATATTGTTTTTATCTGTGAAAATATATTCGTGTGGTTACTTACACATCTTTTATTCCATTAGTTGTGTACATAATCATATGAATATGTTTTTAGCAGTGGTGGGAACCTTAAATGTGATTTGAAAAAACAAATTATTCTCTAACCTTTTTTTACTTTTGTAAATATTTTCACAGTCAGTTTTATTTCATCTACACTTTTTTTCCTTTTAGTGTTTTTATTTTTTATGTTTTGCAGTGCTGAGGATTGATCTGGAAGCTCTCTGCCTTTGATGTTGTTGTTGTTGTTCCTCGCATGCCTTCAGGGCACGTTTGGCCAGCGGGAGAGTTGTGAGGTTCGAACTCCAGCCACCTGAGGCTGACAGCTTTGTGGAAGCAGCCACTTAAAGGACTGAGCTAGGCCCAGACCCCCTGCTCTCTGCCTTTGAGATATATACCAGTTCCTTAATTTTTATTTATCTATCTGTCTATCTATTTATTTATTTATTTGGTATAAGGTCCCCCTACACAGTTCAGACTTATAGTGATCCTCCTGTCTCAGCCTGTGCACCATTACATGGTGGTGGTATGCGCCCCCATGCCTGGTTTCATGGTTTCAGTGGCCAGCATAGCACTCCCTCCCGCATGGCATACAGGACTAGAAATTGAATCTAGGTCGTTGCGCTTGCCAGACAGCCACTTAGACTGCTGAGCTATCTCCCCAACCATAATTTATTTTGAAATAGGAGTTTGGAAAGTTGCCTAGGTTGGCCTCCAACTTGAGATCTTCCTGTCCTAGGCTCCCAAATAGCTGGGATTACAGGTGTACGTCTTTTTTTTTTTTTTTTTTTTTGTGGTACCAGGGATTGAACTCGGGATCTTACGCTTTCCAGGCAGGCGCTTATTCTACTGAACTATCTCCCTAGCCCCCTAGTTCCCCAGACCCTAGGTGTGCATCATTATAATCAGCTTTTTTCTAGGGTAATTTTGAAAAAAGTTTTAGACATAATGTTGTTTTATCTATAAGTACTTCATTGTATATATCTAAAACATGAAGAATTGTCTTAAAATAGAACCTTAGTGCTATTACTGTACCTTAGAGAAACTTGCTATAATACTAAGTTCAATAAACCTACTAATTGTTTAAGTTTCTAACATTTAGTTTATTTCTGATGGTCTTCATTGATATCTTTTTTTGGCCAAGAGGAACCTTTTGGAGACTCCTTGGTCCTTTTAAAGTGACTGTAGCAGCCTTGCATAGCATCTTGGCTGTTGCCCTTGAAAAAGGGATTATAGTTCATCTTGTACTTTTTAAAACTTTTGTATAGAATCACTTTTTTGTGTTGAACAGCCTTGTTTTCTTTTACTGAGCGTTGGATTTTTGAATCATTGAAAAGAAGGCAATAAATACTTTTTTTGGAGACAGGCTCTTGCTATGTTTCAGGCTGGCCTTGAACTCAAGATTCTCCTGGCCTCAGCCTGCCAAATGCTGGGATTCTAGGCATGTACCATCATGATAAGCTTGCTATAATGTTTTTATGATACTAAAGAAAATGTTTTAATATTCTGTCATGTTTGCTGTGTTAATTTGACAAGTATTTCTTCATGTGTTTAGCCAGAAGTGTTTGAATGAGTAACATCAGATGGTACTTATATGCTTCACAGTTAATTTGAGGTTTTATAGGCACTCAATAATGCAATGAAAAGCAAAATCTTGAATTTTGATGAAAAATACAAAAAATGACTAACATGTACATAGTATGCTATAATGCCTTATGTAAGTTTCTCAGTTTCATGGTAATTAGACTCAGAAAGGTCATTTTGGAATACTTTTGTCAAAACCAAGGAAAATAAATGGGTATCAGGAGTGAAAAACCTGAAGAACCCAAAGCGTCGTTCCATAAACTGTCAGCATTTATTCTCGTAGGTATTGGAGGGCTGGAAAGAGAGTTTGAGGCTGGAGCCAGGGCTCCTCAGTTAATCAGGGAGGTAGGCACTTGTGTTTCTGGTCTGTGTTTTAGAGCTTGGTTTCTCATTCTTAAGTTCACGTTGAGCCAAGTTTAGCTAGTGAAATTCTGCCTGTCACATCCCAGTATCTATTGTAGATTGAATTTGGGCCAGAAGAAGGGAGATGAGCAGAAGGCAGAAAGGGTGTTTCTAGGTAGGACAACTTCCTTGTGGCAACTGTCTGGCAGGCATATTTGCTCATAACTTTTACCAGAATATTCTCATTTGGTCCTATTAATAATGAAGCTAAGTAATACAGTTTCTTATTTTCTTTTTTAGTTTCCTTTTCTTTTCCTTTTTCCTTTTCTGTTTTCTTTTTTCTTTGTCTTTTTGAGACAGGGTCTTGCTATGCAATTTAGGCTGCCCTTGAATTCATTTTGTAGCCCAGGCTGGTCTCGAACTCAAAGTGATCCTTCTGCCTCAGCTTCCTAAGTGCTGAGATTACAGGCATGTGCCACCATGCCCAGCTTACAGTTTCTATTTGAAGCAGCAAAGAATTTAGATAAAAATTGAGCTTCTAAGGATGAAAAGAAAAATGGACTTGGTTATCTGTCAAAATCCATTTGCCAGACAGCCAAAAACAAAGGCTACAAAATAAAAACATAGCTCATTCTTGTATTGTATTCTTTTTATTTTTAGGCAAGGGTTACAGGGTGTTCAGAGTCTCACTACTAGATCAGATTGCTGTGTCAGCGTGCCCCTGGGGCAGGGCTCGCATAGCACGGCAGGCCCAGGGATTGAACCCCCGGCCTCTGCACCTGCTTGCAGGCAATTTAATCCACTAAGCTATTTGGCTGGCCCCTTGCATTGTATTCTAAAATAAAGCTTATTCTGGATTTTTTTGGTGGGGTACAGTACTAGGTATTGAACTTAGACCCTTATACCTGCTAAGTGAGCACTGTGCCACTGAGCTACATTTTTAGCCTTCATGTTGGATTTTATAAAGGAGATGTGTGAGATACCTTGGCAGCTGTCTATGTAGTGGAAGTGGGGGTAAATTTTGTGTAATTTTTTATTAGGTTTTATTTGATAAGGATGAAGAGAATTTAAAAAATATTTTCTGACTATATTGTGTGTGCTTTGTAAAAAATGTAGCCAGTAGATAAAAGTGTGATGAGAAAGAATCTTAATGTGCAGAGCTCTGAGTACATAATGTTGCTTCCGGTAGAAGTACTTGTCTTTGGGCCCAGGGTTCAGGCAAGTTGTTTGTCTTCACTAGATAGTGGTTGAAATTCTACTCATTCTAAAAGAAAGAGCATACGGATATATGACTCTTTTTAAAAATGGCACTTTTCCTATCTGCATCATTAAAAGTGGAATTTCATATAGTTCAAGATGATCTGCATGAGGTTCTCCAGGGATCCTGTGCTTTACTAATTGATATGAAAGGGAAGTATAGAGTAGGTGCAGGAATGTTGTCACAAGGGAAAGAGTTCATTACAGAGCTCCTTCAGTATACATAAAAGTGGTATGTGATTTTTTTTTCCCCCATAAAAGTGGAACCGAACACCTGTGATGAAGGATGGAATCTGTTTTAGAAGTTCCCTGTAGGTAGGAGAATATAAGTGTGGACTGCAGATTTACCTTGAGAAGAAATAGTTTCACTAGAATGTAGGGTTCATTCTCAGTGCATTTGTTCTTTTCGTGTACAGACCATGGCCAAAATACAGACTTTCCTCCATTAAAATGATCAAAATATAGGGCCATGTCTTTTCAGTAATGTTAAAATTACTTTAATGTTAAAATGTCCCTTACTTTGAAATGGGTCATAGCAAAATCATCTTTGTTTTGTATCACATGAATGAAACTTAAGATTTGTAGAATCATAATGACGTACCTTTGTTCTGTATCAGTTCAATAACTGATAATTGGATATTTAATTTTTTTAGGAGGTTGGAAGACTTTCGGATAGAAAAAGGTGAAGAGGAAAGGAATCTTTATATAATAGGGAGAAAAAGGAAGACTCTTCAGCTCTCACAAAAGGTAAATTTGTTTTTTTTTTTTTTTTTGCGGAACTGGGGATTGAACTTAGGCCCTTTCGCTTGTCAGACAAGAGCTTATTCTACTGAGCCATCTCCCCAGCCCTTAGAGTTTTCTTTTTGATCTATAAAAATTGTTAGTAACTTTCTGCTGAAGTACAATATTTCTTGTACATGATATTCTGTTTGTGTTTTAACTAGTAGGATTTAGCCTTCGGGTAATTGTTAGGAAAGAACAGACTGAAAATGTGAGAACTGCTTTGTGCCTAACAGTGTAACAGGACTCTTGGAATGATTGTGTCCTAGCTAGGCAGGCTGACAATGATAGCTCTGTCAGCACTCCAGGACACTTTGTGTCTATGCCCTGTTAATGCTCCCCTCTTTGCCTTCCCAATCAGCTAGCTAGCTTTGTCTGTTTCTGAATTTTTTTTTTATTTATTTATTTATTTATTTTTTATTTTAGGGAAGGGTCTACAGGGTGTTCAGGGCCTCACCACTAGATCCGACTCTTAGTGATTCTCCTGTTTACAGCCTCCCAAGTGCTGGGATTATAGGCACGCCGCCACACTCAGTCTCAATCCCTGCCTCAGCGTGCCTTGGGGGCAGGGCCTTGCCTGGTGGGGCCTGCAAAGCAGGCACAGGGATCAAAGCCCCAGCCCCTGTGCCTCCTTGCAGGCACTTTAATCCACTGAGCTCTTTGGCTGGCCCTTGTTTCTAAAGTTTTAAAATCAGACATTTAAAAAAAATCTTGGATGTTAAAATTATTTGTGGCTATCCAAAGCTCCACCCTACTAGCTAAAATCTTGTTATTATTTAATCTCTGTTTGCATTTTTGTATCTACCACATGGTCTCCATCAAGATTGAATTCATTAAAATGCTCAGTGTTCACAGAATCAGGTTTAAAAAGAGTTACAGTGAAAGACGGTAGAGTTCTTTTCTTTTTCTTTTTTTTTTTTAAAATCCTGGGGCAGGATCTTGGTATGTAGGCTGGCCTTGAACTCTGGGCAATTCTGCCTGAACCTCCTGAGTGCTAGAATTGTAGGCATGGGCTACCACACCTAGACTATGAAATCAAATTTTTAAGTATTTCGCTTTTGTTGGAAAAATAAAGTTTTGAATGATTTTTAAATATTTGGATGCATTACTCTTGTGTATTCATAATTTTTTTCACATTTTGTTTGATAAATTACAATTTATGCAACCAAATAAATTACATCTAATTTGTAAAAATGATTTTATTTGTATTTATTTTTGTCTTTTTGAGACAGGCTTTCACTGTGCATTATAGGCTAGTCTCAAACTCACAGGGACCCTCCTGCTTCAGCCTCCTGAGTTTTAGGATTATACATGTACAATACCACACCCAGTAAGTTACATTAATTTACTCAGCAATTGATTTTGAAATAAGTATGAATTACTTTTTTTGAGATAGGGTCTCACCGTGTAGTGCAGGTAGCTTTGAACTTACTATGTAGTCTAGGCTGGCCTCAAACTAACGGTAATCCTGCAGTCTCAGCCTCCCGAATGTTGGCATCACAGGTGTGTGCTACCATGCCAGGCTAAATTTAACATTTTTAAACTTTTAACAAAAATTTAGTCATTTTTGGCTAGGTGTGGTGGCACATGCCTGTAATCTCAGCACTCTTTGAGGCTGATGGAAAAGGTTCACAAGTATAAACTGAGTATGAGCAATTTAGCAAAATCCTGTCACTAAATAAAAAATTGAAAAATTTACAGAATATAGTTTAGTGTGAAAGTCTTGGGTTCAGTCCAAAGTGAAGTGTCCTGCCTTCAACTTTACTTTTTAGTCATTTTCAACTTTACTGAAGAGATCATGGTTTTGTTTGATGTTTTAAGCAGATGTTTAAAGCATAGTTCAAGACACTACAAATGAGTCTGTGAAATTGAAGTCTCATGGGAACAGTTAGGGAAAGTCTCCATCATTTCTTGTGGTGTGTTGGAAAGATTGGGAAATACTGGTATAAATTAAATCATGGCATATGGATTTGTGTTTGTTTGGCTTTGATTATTGAGCCTCATGAAGCTGTATTGTTACAAGAAGCTGTAGTTACTTTTTTTTCCTTGTTGTGTAGTAAATAGATTTGTTTGATTGACCTTTTTTTTTTTTTTTTTTGGTGGCTGGCTCAGACTACGCTGGGGGCAAGGCTGGCGTGGCATGTGGTGCAGGGGATAGAACTGCAGTTCCTGCCTGCTTGCCTAAGCTTGCCTGAGAAGGTTCTTTAGACTGTGAGCTATGTCTTGGGCCCATGATTAACCTATTCTTTTTTTTTTTTTTTGCGGAACTGGGGATTGAACTCAGGCTCTTGCGCTTGCTGGGGAAGCACTTATTCCACTGAGCCATCTCCCCGGCCCTGACTAATCTATTCTTGATGGACATCTAGCTGTTTTTACATTTTGATTGTTAATAATGCTTTGTTCAGAATTTTCTATATGTATCTCTGAGTATATGTGTGTATTTATTTTAGGAATAAAATTATTAAGCCATGATGTTTAGCCTTAGCAATTAATGCCCACACTGTTACCTATATGCAACAAAAATCTCTGCACATTTTTCTGTGGCTATTCTCTAAATTTCTGCTTTATATGGTTTGAAACTACATTACTTGGTGCATATAAATTTAGGGTTTTCTGTTTTCTTACATGAATTGTCACTATATTTTGTAGTAGCAACAGTGTAATGGCAAACAGAATCACCAAAATAACATCCAGGATTTAGAGGTAGACTTGCTGACGTCAGTGGGTACTGATCAGAATTATTCTCAAAATATCAGGCCCTAATTTCTGGTGGTTTAGGGCTTACATGGGATAAGCAGGCCAGAAGTATGGAGGCAGAATGGTTTGCCAGTTGGTCATGAGTTTGTACAGTGTGCATTATTATAGTGATCAGCTATGCATCACAGTGAGTAGAAACATCACAGTGTTTCTACTTACATTGATTTTTCTTAATCTTTACAGGTTTTTTTTTTTTTTTTTTTTTTGGTGAAATGACAGTGTTGAAGATTTAAAATATAGGAAGCCTTTTTACCCAAGTGAAGGGAGGGAAGTGCCTCTTAAACATTAAAACCAGTAATTTTCTTTGGTTGATTTTAAAAAAATTATTTCTAAGAAACAGAAGCAACTAGAACTGTTAGCTGGGCAACTAAGAAACTGAAGAATACTGGCTATAGGGGGAGCATCTTCTACAGTAGAACTGTGCTAGCTTTCTTTGATTAGTGTGCCAATAGTGCTGTGTATTTCCATCTTATACTTTCTTGATACCTTTTCTCTTAAATATATATAAAATGCCTTCTGTTGATTCCTTGTTTTCTTGTTAGCAGATTTTTTTTCTTGACCTGTATTCCAGTACATTGTGTTTAACTGTGCACAATCTGCTGTTAAACCTATTGAATTTTAATTTTAGTTACTGGTTTTTTAAATTTTTTTTTGTGTTTGGTACAGGGTCTCACTACACAGCTTGAACTCATACTAATCCTCCTGTTTCAGCCTCCCCAGCTCTGGGATTACAGGCATGCATCACCATTCCCAGTCTTATGGCTGGCTCAGCCTTCCCAGGCATGGGCCCGGCTTTGCATGTGGTTCAGGGGATCAAACCCTGGTCCCTTTGCTAGCCTAAGCAGGCTCTTAGTCTGCTGAGCTATCTCACTGGCCCTACCAGGTAGTACAGTTTTTAGTTCTGAGTTTTTATTTGGTCCTAGTTTGAGAGTTTTTAGTTTTCTGCTAAAGTTCTCAATTGTTTTCATTCATGATTGTTTTAAAAACAGAGGCCTGATAATTTTATAATTTTAACACCTTATTTTTCTTTTGGATCAGTTTCTACTTACATTGATTTTTTTTAATCTTTACAGTTTTTTTTTTTTTTTTTTTGGTGAAATGAAAGTGTTGAAGGTTTGAAATATAGGAAGCCTTTTTACCCAAGGGAAGGGAGGGCAGTACCTCTTCAACATTAAAACCAGTAATTTTCTTTGGTTGATTTTTTAAAAATTATTTTGTTTGATAAAAATGTATTTAAATAATACCAGTAGAATTGAAAGACAGTTCATCTAAGAACTTTAAATGTGAAAATGATTGTTTGAGGACTGTTTTAGATACTGATTTATACTGTTGTATGTAGCTATTGCTGCATGCTACATACAGTGACTTAGATCATATACTGTACCCCAGTACTGTATATAAATTCATTTTTCCCTCTGTGAGTTACTGTCTTGTTTGTTTTGAGACAGTCTAGCTATGTATTCCAGATCTAGGCTGGCCTTTCACTTGTGGGGATCCTCCTTTCTCAGCTGCTTTAAGTGCTGGGAATACGGGTGTGTGCCACTACGCATGGCCTGAGATTCAGTATTTTTTAAGGTGATATCCTTTTTGAGTCACTTACTTTACCCTACTTGTAATGCAGTTAATGTAGAATATGGTGTTCACAAATGCTGATACAATGTGGCTTTTCTCATGTCTTTCAATGGCACTGTAAATGGAAATACCAAGCTGAGTGTGCTGGCTCACACTTCAAATCGCAGCATCCAGGTGGCTTAGTCAGGAGTGTATTGTGAGTTCAGGGCCACTAGAGCAACACAGTGAAACTCTTTGTCTCTGTCTTCCAAAAAAATAGTAGAAATAACAAATATGGGTAAATATAAAGCAATAAACTTGAGAGGATGCACATTTTATTGATATCGTCCTTATCTGGGTGTTGATTTTATTCTCATGTTTGTGTTTCAGTTGGATTCAGTGGTTTTGGTGTCACAATCTAGGCAGAGGACATGTAGACGTAAATATCCAACTTACCGTATGAGGAGTGTTGACCATCGTGAGTTATCATCTGGAAATGAGTCTTCATGTTCTATAAGACAGGTGAGTAGGGTAACTTTAAAATATAGAAGATAATCTTAAGTAAATTTGTCTTAATTCTTTGAATCTACCCCAGATTTATATGAAAATAGGTATTCTCCTGAAATTAAAATTTTATGATTTGGGTTGGGGGAGAGAGTAAGGGATCCCTGTACTGTGCATCCTGGCCTTGAGATGATGCTTTCAAGTGGTCATCCTGCCTAAGTATCCCAAGTAGCTAGGCCTTGAGATATAGGCTACCACATCTCTAATATTTTTAACACTTTTGTTGATATAGTCATATACTGTATACATATATGATATGGTAGTTTCAGTGTATGATAGAATTCTGTCGTCATTGTCAGTTTTTAATTTCTAGACATTTTCATCACCCGTGAAGAAATCCTTTACTACTTTGCAGTCACTCCCTGTTTTTGGCCTCTCCCCCAACCCTTACCACCTAAAAATGCACTTTCTGTACATCTGCTTAATCTGGTATTTCATATAAATGAAATCAGCCTGTATGATTCTATCACTGATTTCTTTTATGTAGTGTTATGCTTTAAAGGCTGTGAATAGCATTTGTCAACTGTTCTTGTTAGTTGTTTACTGATGATATGGAAGTTTACCACATTTGTCTATCTATTAGCTGAGGATAACCTCTTATATTGTTCCCATTTCTTTGGCTGTTACGAATAATACTATTCATGAACATTCATGTTCAAGTTTTTTTTTTTTTTTTTTGTATATTCATATGTAACATCTGATTTGCTCATTCACATGACAACTGACTTTTTGAGTACTGGCCAGACTTTCCAAAGAGGTTGTACTGTTACATTTCCGCCAACGTTCTTTCACTTTCTCTCCTCATCCTTGTGTTTGTTGTTCTCTTAGTTACCTTCTCCTTGGGACAAAACACCAGATACCCACAAGTTAAAGGAAAGTTTTATTTTGACTCACAGTCTGTATAAATTTCAGTCCATACTCAGCTATATCCAAGGCAGGGCAGCATGGAGAGGGGTCTTGCAGAAGAGAGCAGTTCATGGCGGGCAGGCAGGCAGGAAGCAGCACACTTTGTTTTTTATTTCATCTAGGCAACCCTTTTATTTGCCTCCTTCCATATCCAGTGTGGGTCTATGTTTCTCAGTTAGTCTGTCACCCACACCTAGAACTATGCTAAACCAATCAATGGAATAATCCAGTATCATATGTATTATCCATGATCCAGATACTCCCAAAAGCCCCATGATACTTTGAGCACATAACACTTTGGTGAGGGGTATCAGTTGTCTGTCCCTTTTATTTAAACTATTACCGTAGTGAGTTGTGGTCAACCTATGGAATGCATGGTGTAGTGGGATGTTGAATCATTGAAAGTTGTAAAAGAAAAAAAAAAAAAAGCCGTAAAAGGTTCACAGCACTACCTTCCTCAGTGTTAAGTGCCATCTTGTGGTTTCAATTTGCATTTCCTTTGTTTTTTTTTTTGTTTTTTTGGAACCAGGGATTGAACTCAGGCCCTTGCGCTTGCCAGGGAAGCGCTTATTCCACAGAACCATCTCCCCGGCCCCTGCATTTTCTTAATGATTAATAATGTTGAACGTATTTTCATGTACTTAGTTAACATTTATATATAGCTATTCAAATGTGTAGTCCAATATTGAATTTGGTTTTTCATCTTTTACTGTAACAAAGTAAAAGATGGATGGGTCTATGTTTCTCTATGTTCTTTTTTCTAGATATAAGGCATTGATCAGATCTATGACTTACAAATATTTTCTCCCATTCTGTGGGTAATCTTTTCACTTATTTGGTAGTGTCATTTGAACCAAAAAATTTAAACTTTGATGAAGTAAATCTAGTTTATTCTTTTCTTTTGTCATTTTTATTTTCACTGTTAGTAAGAAGTCTTTGTGATACTTGTTTGCTTGACTTTTAATGATCATAAAAATACTGATCTTCATTTTGGGATACCAGTATTTTCAGGAAAAGTAGTTAATATTGAATATTAGATTTTTTTTTTTTTTTCTTTTGCAATAGGAATAGAACTTGGGATCTTGTATTTGCCAGGCAGGTACAGTGCTGCTGAGCTATATCCCTGACTCTAGAATGTTAGTATTTTCTGATTCAGTAATGTTTGAGAAGTACAGTGCTCCATGTGACTGAACCTCTCTCTTTCTTTGGATAGTAGTTAAGCATGGGTTAGAGTTAGAATACAGATTCTTGTTTGTAGACACTTTTCTTAGTCTTTCTGTGCCAATGCCTCTTTAATAGTATATCCCACCCACAATGATGTGAGAAACAATTTAGTTTAAGCTTTTTCTCATTTGTATTTTCCTTTCCTAAGGAGAAAAACCAGTCTCTTGTTACCCATAAAATAATCACTCAATTCTAGCCTATTGAGAATGGAGGCTCAAATCTGCTTATCCTTATCTCTAACAGACCCTGTTATCTGGCATTTATGTATTTATTTTCCTTTTCTTTTCTCTTTTTCCTTTGCATAGATGTAACAGTTTTTCTGTTTACTTTGTAAAAGACACCTTGGTTGCTTCCCAGTTATGGTAGTTAAGAATAAAGTTGGTAACATCTGTGTCCTGGCTTTTTGTAGGGATGTAATCTTATAGCTCTTTTGGGCAATTACGAAGGAAAGTGATTGCCTCTGTTTATAAGAAACTGTGAGATTGTCTTCTAAAATGGTTATCCCATTTTCATTCCCAGTAGCCATCACTTACAGTTCATGTTGACCCACATCCTTGTTGTCAGTTCTTTACAGCATCGTCTGTAAATTCAGCAAAGTCCTGATTTAAATTCCAGCAGATTATTTTTGTGGATATCCATAGATTTATTTTTAAACTGTGTATAGAGGAAAAAGACCCAGAATGGCTAACATAGCACCAAAGAACAAGATAAAAGGACTCAACACTATCTGGTATTAATAGTCACTAGAAATCTGCAGTTTTTGAAATAGCAGTTTTGAAGGAAGAATAGGTAAATAGATCTGTGAAACAAGATACAAAATATAGAAACAGACTAACATGAATCTACCTTTGGCAAAGGAGCAAATACAACTCTTGACAAAGCATGGTTCTTGTGAATGACCTTGACATAATTGGATTTCCCCCTTTCAAAAATATGAATCTTCCTATAAACCTTTCACAAAAATTAACTCAAAATGATGTAGAAATAATGTAAATACCTTCAGTACAAACTGGGTAGCTCCTCGGTGGTAATTAAGCATAAAATCTTGATATTTTGGATTTGTTAATGACTTTTAGGTAAAAAGACGTATTAAAAATAATGAAATAGCAATAAGGAAACATTTCAAGATGGGAAAAATATCTAATGTACACCTCATCAAAAAAGATGTGAATACAATATTGCAAAGAATTTATGAGAAGATAGATAGTCACCATTTTGTAGGGAATTAAAAACTAAAACCACCATGGATTTGTTAGAATAGCTGCAGTTCAAAACCCTGTGAGTATACACATTGACTTTTATAGAGGGCTCAGCCCACCATGGAGACAATGCTGGTGTGGCATATGGTGCCAGGGGTTGAACCATGGTCCCTGCACTTGCCTAAGTTTGCCTAAGCAGGCACTTTAGTCTGCTGAACTATCTTGCCAGACCTGACTTTTCTTAATGTCACCTAGAGATAAAAGGCATCTGTCACCCAGATTTTTTAGTATCACTACATTTGCTAATAACAACAGTGTTAAATTTCTACTGTGGTAAATTTCTAGTGGGTAAGAAGATGGATATAGTAAAGAAGTTTGGCTTTTAAATTTATCTGATCATGTTTTTATTAATTAGTTACTATAGTTATTTCTTAGATTTGATATTTTAAGATGACTGTGCTTAGCTTTTTCCTTTTTTTTTTTTTCCTTCATGGGTTATTTAACTTATGGGATCAAGATTTTTTTTCCTCCTCACAAATTAGGAGACCTCCTGTGATCAGAGTGAAGGTTCTTGTTCTTCAGAAGAAGATGAATGGAAGAGTGATAGAAAAAGTGAAAGTTACAGTGAAAGCTCAAGGTATCTTTCTGCTTTGCTCTTTTAGGCATTTTATTTTTAATTAATTAATTAATTTATATGGTACAGGGTCTCACTATGCAGCTTGGACTATGCAGTCTCAGCCTCCCAAGTGCTGGGATTATAGGTGTGCAACACAGTTCTCTGTTTCAGTGGCCAGCATGACATGTAGTACCGGGGATCAAACTTGGATCCCTGTGCTTGCCAGGCAGGCACTTAGACTGCCAGTCTATCTCCCTATCCCTCTTGCAGGCATTTTAAGCTTAGTCTTGAATGGAACTACGTTTGAATAACACTCAGCCCAAAAGTTAAGTGTAGAACACATTGTTTTTTATTATACATAAAAAGAGATACGGGTTGGGCTGTAACTCAGTGGGAGAGTGTTTGCTTTACATCCATGAGGTTCTGGATTCAGGTCGCAACACTGCCTAAAATGGTTGTTAATAGGTAGCTCTTTGCTGGGTGTGGTGGTATGTTCCCATAATCCTAGGTAAGACAGGAAGATGGAAAGTTTGAGAACAGCCTGAGCAATTTAATGTACCATGTCTCACAATTAAAAAGAAAAAAGATTAAGGGTATAACACAATGGTAAGAGTCCCCTTGGTTGGATCTCCACTACTTACAAGGGTAGTGTGTTTGTGTGTGTGTATGTGAGAGAGAGAGAGAGAGAGAGAGAGAGAGAGAGAGAGAGAGAGACAGACACTGTGCTCTGTTAATAGCTGTTTTTGTAGAAACACTGAGGATTTCTAGTTGGCTATCACTACTTGGTAGTGTTATTAATTTAGTCTTGTGCTACATTTTAAAAAGAATATCCAGTGCCTGATGAGACCACTAGAATATTTATAGCTGTTGCATGAGTTACTATTTCTTTGTGGGTTCTACGTTTCATTGGGTCAGAATGCCAGCCTGTTTCTCATCTTGGTCAATGTCACCTTCTGGCTCAGGGCAAAAAGTTGGATATTGCTGAATCTCTTTTACTTATATACAGTCTGTCCATAATCATGTCTAGAAAGTTCTGTCATCTAAAAATCATTCAGACCCTCTTTCTCTGGTTAGGGATTTTTGTTGAGGTTTTATTGGTCCAAACCACACTCATATGTACTCTGTGTTTTGTGTCTGTCTTCTTTTGCTCTGTTATGATTAGGAATTGGAGCAGTGCTTTAGAATATATTCATTTCTTTTTTAAGTTTTAATTGTGAAGAAGCACATCAAGTGTGCGGGTCAGTAGTGTTAAGGTTATTCATTTTGTTTTGCAGTCAGCCTTCAGAGCCCTGTTTATCTTGCAGAATTGAAACTGTATAGTAATAAATAACATACAGTAACAAGGCACTGTCCCTAGTGCCATGTAGCCACTATTGTGCTTTCTCTGTGTTATCTTTTATTTCAGTTTTTCTTGATTCTGTATATAAAGCAAATGTTCTTATAGGGTTTTTGTTTTTTAGTACTGGGAATTTAACTCAGAATTACTGGTCTGAGGTACATCCCCAGCCCTTGTTTTTTATTTTGAGACAGGATCTCACTGAATTGCTCAGAGTAGGCTCAAATTTATGATCTTGCTGCTTTAGCAGTGTTGGGATGATAGGTGTGGGCTATCATACCTGACTTCATGTTTTTGGATGTTTGTTTTTAATAGAAAGTGAGTGGTTGAGGTTGGGCCAAAGAATGGTCCCAGTGGAGACCATTTTCATCTTTTTCTATGTTTGGTGAAGCAAACTGAGGGCCAGAGACTAGTTCTCTATTTCTGTTTTTTTCTTTGATGCTGCTTTTTAATCTGTGAAGGTTTGGCTAATATTAGCTCCATTGTTCTATTTCTTATCCTGTCTGACCCTTTGTATCTGTTTATTGGCATGGTTTTCTATTGCTTGCTACAGTTAATTTAAAAATCCCTGCTCTGAGACCAAGACTGATTGTTGAGAGAGTTCAAGACCAGCCTGGGCTACAAAGTGAGCTCAGGGTGAGCCTGGATTGCTTAGCGAGACCCTGTCTCAAAAAGACAAAAAAAAAAAAAAAAAAAAAAAAAAAAACAAACAAAGCCAAAACCAAAACACCAAAAAACAAAAAAAAAATCTCTTGTTCTACATCTCATATGCAGTTTGCTGGTGTGTGGCTCTTCTTAGGTTTTTGTATGTTTGGTGTTCCTGAAGCTGTACCCTTCGTTTTCTGTAAGGGGCTTGTTAGTGAGGTAGAGATACTATCTCACATTGGCTGTCATCTATAGTGAGTGCTCTTAGGAACAGATTTCTCTAGCTCATAGTAATTACTCATTTACAGTATCAGTGAAGTTTTCTCTCTCTCTGCTCATGCTATGCTCTTTGATTGTATACTTGCTTTGGCAGCAGATAGATATACATGATCTTCCGTTGTTTCAGTCTTTTTTGGCAGCTGGGTAGGATGTTTAAGTTAAATGTTACAGGTGCTCTCCTTCCCTCCTCTGCTCTCTCTTTCCTCTCTGGCCATAATTAACTTGTTATTTATTAGTGCCTTAGATTCTGGTTCCACACAATTTGAAATGTTCTCCTATTCCAGTGACTCCTCATCCCGATACTCTGATTGGACAGCTGATGCAGGCATCAATTTGCAGCCTCCCTTGAGAATGTCATGTCGTCGACGAATTACCCGATTTTGTAGTAGTTCAGAGGATGAAATGTCTGCTGAAAATTTATCTCCTCCAAAAAGAAGATGGAAGAGAAAGAAAGAAAGTAAGCCTAAAAAAGAGGTAAGAAAAAAGTACATCTTTAAAAATAATTGTGTATTACCAGGTGTGGTGCCCGTACTTGGAAGGTTGAGGCAGGAGGATTGCTACAAGTCAAGGCAAGCCTAGGCTATACAGTGAGTTCAAGGCCAG
Source organism: Octodon degus (assembly GCF_000260255.1). Classification (NCBI taxonomy): domain Eukaryota; kingdom Metazoa; phylum Chordata; class Mammalia; order Rodentia; family Octodontidae; genus Octodon; species Octodon degus. Next base: position 2,191,755 of record NW_004524621.1, on the reverse strand, counting down.
CCAGGACTACATAATGAGACCGTGTCTCAAATAAAAAATATATGTACACTTTTATAAAGGTGTTACTTTCCAGTGCCTATCCCACTCTTTTGCTTTCTCCCTTTTCCCTGCTCCCTTTCCTTCCCCTTCCTCCTCCTCCTTTTTTTTTTTTTTTTTTCCTCTGTTCAGTTCTGTACTTTCTTGTGGTGCTGGAGATGAAGCCCTTGACTGTGCTAAGTGAGTGCTCTGCCACTGACCTGTACCACCACATTATGTCAGCAGGAATCAAATAGGAAAAGTAAACTTACTTTGGGAGGTAGGGAGGAGTGGTGGGCTCTTGTGGTTCTGATTTCTAAACAGTTTCTGGTTAGTTGATATGGCAAGCTCATTCATGTGGCTTTTGGCTGTAACCTCAGTTCTGTGCCACATGTGCCTCTCCTGAGAGCTGGCTGCTTGAATGTGCTCATATCTTGGTAGTGAGTAGCCTGATGGAGTAAGCTTGCATGCCTCTTAGGGCCTACACTTACAAGGTACCATTGTCACTTCTGCTTTCTTGTGTATGTTAGGAGTGAGTCTTAAGTCTAGGCCATGCTCAGGAGTAGACTTTATTTGCACTATTAGAAGGGGAGAGGGAGGATATCAAAGAATTGAAAGGCTTTGAGCCTCAAGTGAAGAGATTCTTTGTGATTACTAGCCTGTGTTCCAATTCAAAGTGGAATGTTGGTAGAATAAGCTGTATGTGGAAGAAGATTGAGGTTGGGAATTAGCACTACAAAGTGGGAAGTGAGGTGAAATGTTGTCAGATGGTCTAGAGGCGGTGCTAGCAAAGTTCTAGGTTGATCTCCAGTTGGCACAGTGCTATCTGTGTTCAGCAGCTGAACATGTAAGCTGATTCTAAAATGCAATCATTAGGTGCTTATGCCAAAATACAGTCATTCTGAATGCTAAGGTTTCTCTCTCTCTCTCTTTTTTTCTTAAATGTGTTTAGGACAGGGTCTATAGGGTCTCACTACTTAGTTCAAACTCGTAGTGATTCTCCTGTTTTCAGCCTCCCAAGCCCTGGGATTACAGGCACACACCACCATGTCTGGTCTCAATTGCTCTCTCAGTGCACCTTGGGGGTGGGGCCGGCATGTCATGCCAGGGATTGAACCCAGCCGCTGAGTTCTGCCTCCCTAAGCAGGCTCTTTAGTCCACTGAGCTATCTGGCCATCCTCGCTTTTGTTTTTCAAATAGTGCATATTGCCTTATTTTCTACCAAGGGATGTTTTCTTTTCCTTAGCAGAATTTGCAAAGGATGACTCCAGCAGAGCTTGAAAATGTGGAACATTTATATGAATTTCATCCTCCCGTATGGATAACGGACACCACACTTCGAAAGTCTCCCTTTGTTCCTCAAATGGGTGATGAGGTGAGAGTAATAAACTACAAACATGGAGGCAGAACATATGCATAATTGATACTGCATGTGAACTATTTTATTAAACATATACTTTCCTTTTGTAGGTCATCTATTTTCGACAGGGCCATGAAGCTTATATTGAAGCTGTCAAAAGAAATAACATTTATGAACTAAACCCTAACAAGGAGCCATGGAGAAAAATGGATCTTAGGGTAGGTTAATGATACTACTTTAACTGAGTTAAAGTCAGTTAATGCACATCGTAGTTCACTTATTTATAAATCCATTAAAAAGCCTATTGGTGGGGCTGGTGAGGTGGCTCAGTGGTCTAAAGCACCTACTTAGAACAAGCTTAGCAAAGCACAGGGACCACGGTTCGATCCCCCAGCACCACATGCCAGCCAGCCGCGCCTCCTGGTGGGCTGAGCTGGCCACACACACACACACACACACACACACACACAAAAAAAATTTAAAAAAAAAAAAAAAAAAAGGCCTATTGGAAGGGGCTAGGGAGATAGTACAGCAGTATAAGTACTTGCCTGGCAAGTACAAGGTCCTGAGTTCAGTGCCTAGCCCCACATACTATTCTGGCCCTAGCACCACGCCAGCCCCAGAATCGCTCATGGTGGCACATGCGTGTAATCCCAGCACTCAGGAGATCGGGACAAGAGGATTGCTGTGAGTTGGAGACCAGCCTGGGGGCTTCAGATATGAGCATAAGGCTGGCCTGAATTGCATAGTGAGACCCTGTCTCAAAAAAAAAAAAAAAAAGCTGCTGGGGATATGACTCAGTGGAATAAGTGCTTCCCTGGCAAGCGCAAGGGCCTGAGTTCAATCCCTGGTTCCGGGAAAAAAAAAAAAAGCCTAGTGGAAGTATGGTTTATCTGGAGTTTGACTTTATATATATTTCATTCACTACTGAGTTATCGAGTGTAGTCAGTTCTCATTGATGAATTTTTTTGCAAAAATACACTCTTGATACGAATTACTTCGAACCCTGGAATCCATACTCATGGGGCTTTCAGGTCATTCCTGAACATGTGCAGAATGGCAAAAAGTTTGATTTCCTGATATGTGTATTCCTGTTTGTGGCTAAACAAGAACAGCCCTCTTCCTTCTTTGTTTCAGTTCTTACTTTGCAACCAGGTGTCTGGTTCAAAGTCTGTTTAGTGCTCTGTGTTTCTCGTATTTTTTTTTTTGCTGTCTCCCACCCTTGGTGATTTTGCTATTTATCATGGCCTCCATGCTTAATATTGAAGTGCTATCTTAGTATTCCTAAGAAGGATATGGTAGGTCTTAGGAGGCCATAGTGTGAGACAACCTACCTAATTCAGGTATAAATCACAGTGCTGTGTTTTTTTTTTTTTTTTTTTCCGGAACCAGGGATTGAACTCAGGCCTTTGTGCTTGCCAAGCAAGCGCTTATTCTACTGAGCTATCTCCTTGGCCCCCACAGTGCTGTTTGATGTGAGTTCAGTGTTAATGAAGAAGCATGTATTTCATGTTATATGCTATTAGGGAGGAACACATAAGAAAATTACATCTGATCGGTTCACTATCTGTTGTGTCCTAGGTATCATAGCCTAATTCTGGCTTGTACCCTGGTCTAGTATTCTTTTGTAGGTGACTTTATAAATATAACAGCTGTGAATGAGAATGGTTGTAGTATTTTGTTACAATAATTCTGTGCAGTGTTTTTTCCTTGTTTTTAAAAATCCACACATAAAATATTTATAGGATATGATTTAGTACATGTAGATGTTGTGTGACACTAAGCCCAGGGTAAATGTAAGTCTTTAAGTATGTATCATGGTTTTAGGACAAAAATATTTCTTCTAGCTTTTTTTTTTTTTTTTTTTTTTTAACAGTTTACACATTATTTACTCAATCAATTGAGGCTTTTCGATTGTCCATATAAGATACTCTGTGTAGTTGATCCCAGCATTGTGCACATTGACTTTAAGAAGTTCTGTTTTGGTTTTCTGTGTTGAAGTTGCTCAGTTACTGCTGTTGTTTTCTTTTCTTTCAGGATCAAGGTGGGTGCTTTCGTAGAGAATCTTATTTTTCATTCCTTTTCTGGCAGTTCTTTCCTGGATTCTTTCCTTTGCATAATTATACCTGCAATGGAACCAGCATCCTAAAGTCACCACGATAAATCCTTATATACCAACATCACATGATCTTCTAATTCTGCTAGTTAACAAAAAGTATCTGAGTCCAGTCATGACAGATCCTAATGAACCATACAATACTAAATCCCGTGCACAGGGAGTGTGTTCAACATCTAAAATTCCTAGGAGCTTAAAGGGCTTCCCCTTCCCGGGCTTGCCAGGCCCCCGGAGCAGCCACCATGGCACCGAGTGTGTGGCTCCCGCACGCCGCCTTGCCCCCATCCTCCAATGCCCTCTTCTAGCTTTTCAAAAAAAATGTTTTAGAAGTTTGTTATTATCAGTCAGCCTACTATGCCATAAAAACTAGGATTGAATTGTTATTTGTGACTTGACAGTACTGGCTGATACCCCTTTGCCTGTCCCTGACTCTTGCTCTCCCCTGCCTCTGCTAAATACTGTTACACTCCTGAGTTTCTTAGGAATGGATTTTTTTCAGATTCCACATGTGAAGGAGATGATACATGTTACTGTGCCTAGATTATTTCGCCTAACATAATGACATGCAGTTCTGTGTATATTGTTATAATTAACACTATTTTATTCTTTTTAATTTTTAAACACTTGTTTAATAATTTTGGGAGATAGAGCAGAAGCTAGCCTTGAACTCAGTTTGTAACTCAGGCTGGCCCAGAACTTGACATTCTCCTGCCTCAGCTTTCTGAATGCTGGGATCCAGCTTCATTGTGTTTGGAACACATTTTCTTCATCCAGTAGTTGATACATTTTTTTTTCATTTTCTAAGCCACTGTGAATATTGCTGCAATAATCATGAGATTATTATTTCATCTTGATTCCATTTCCTTTACTATATACCCAGTACAGGGATTATTGGATCCTGTTAATAATTTCATATTTAATTTTGGTGGAATCTGTTTTGTTTCCATGATGGCTACATTAGCTTACATTCTCATGAGTGTAAAAATTTCCTTTTCTCTGCATTCATGCCAGTATTTATCCTTTTTTTTTTTTTTTTTTGTACTGTAGATTGAACTCAGGACCTTACGCTTGCTAGGCCAGCACTTATGCCTCTGAGCTATCGCCCCAGCCATCTTCTCTGTGTTTTTGATAATAGAGCTTTTTATTGGAATGAGGCAGCATCTCACTATGGTTTGGTTTTGCGTTTCTCTGACAGTAACGCTAACCATTTTCCTGTGCATCTCTTGGTCTTTTGAGAAATGTCTGTTCTATTGCTTATTTTTACATTGGATTGTTTTATTGCTGTTGAATTGATTGAGTTCCTTATGTATGTTGGGTATTAGCTTCTGGTTGGATGTATAGTTTGCACTTCTTTTATTTCATTTTGTAGGTTCTCTTTTGTTTTATTTGAAGTGCAAAAATTTTTTTTTATTTATTTTTTCATGTATTTGGTACACGGTGTCACTACACAGCTCATATCATGGTGATCCTCCTGTTTTCAGCCTCCCCAGAACTGTGATTACAGGCGTGCACCACCATACCTGTCTCCATGGCTTGCCAGGGTGGGACTGGTATGGCATGTGGTGTCAGAGATTGAACTTGTGTGTCCCTGTACTTGCCTAAGCAGGCAATTAGTCTGCTGAGCTATCTCACTGCCCCCCCCCCAAAAAAATGTTTTAGTGTCTCTTAATTGTGGTCTTTTGTTGTTTTTCTTTCTTCTATTTTTGGGAGTCATGTTCAAGAACTCTGTTTTCTTATGTCCTAAAGCATTATCTTTATGTTTTATATGTGTTTCCATAGATTCAGGTCTTTCATTTAATTCTTCAATCTGTCTTGAGTTGATTATTCTGTATTTTAAGAGATAAAGGTCTTTTCTTTTTTAAAATTATTTTATTTTATTGAGAAACAAGTATCAATGGGACAAAATGAAAATGAAGCTGATTAATAGGACAGTTTCAATAATTAATACATTGGATATCTTCTTAGTGATTATCCATAGTACAAGATGCAGACAGAATATCCTGTCCAAACACTGTTAGTACAAATCTTCTCATTGAATTAAGCGAAAGTAGGTATACATCTATCCTAACTATTCTGCATATACAGATATAAAATGGTCCTTCCTTTGTATCCCCGTTTTTGCTTAGTCCTGTTCCATTGGCATCTAAATACTATAGGTGTGTGAATTTAGCAAAACAATCCAACACAGTCCAGCAGTCCACCATAGTAGTGGGTTATCCACAGAAGATGTTGATTTGAGCCTTTCACAGCTCAGCATATTAATATGGCTTTACCTTATATACCTCACTTTCATACTTTTCTGCTGGATGGTTAACACCAAGATAAAGCAAGACCTGTATAACAAGAAATGTAACTTTTGTATCTGATAAGATCAGTCAAATACCCTCAGGATTTATCCTGTAACCCTGTACCACAGTTTGCAGATCCTTTGTCGTTGTCAGCCATGTGGCTGAGTCACAGCCATTGCTTGACCAATTTGTTCTCTGTGAAAGCCTGAGAGAATATTTTCTCTCCATGTGACTCTCCTTAGGCACACTTTACATCATCAGTCATGTTGCTCTGTGGCCCCATAATCTCCTTGATCAAAAAAATTGGGACACAAAGTTACATGATGTTACAGTATAGGTTCTATGTCCTGAGTCTTCACTGACTTTGAAAGGCTATGGTCAAAAAAGAGAAAGGCTATGGTCAAAATGTTGGCTGTCCTTGCAGCCCTTCTATTTCTCTAATTTTTAGTCTGCCATCTTAGGTTGTTAACCCTGCAGAAGAGAAGCTTATTATTAACCTACATCTTATGCAGTTGGATTTAACTTCACTGTCTGTCTGAATATCAAACATCTTAGGCCTAACGTGGAACAGGTATTTTCCATCAAGTATTGATATGTTAAACATTAAGTCCCTACAGAGTATGGAGATAAAAATTTTAAAAGTGAAAAATATTTAAAAAATATGAATAAACAATTACATATTTTTACACAGAAATTTAGAAATCTAACCATATACAGCCTTGTAGCAGGACAGACCTGTGACTTTTTTTCTTCTACTTTTGTCTTTTTTTAATTTATTACCCATTAAAAAAAAAAAAAAAAACTTTTACTTGTGAGACAGTATGATAATAATTGGTATGTCATGACAAGAGATAAAGGTCTTTTCATTTTCAAAAAATTTAAATTTTTATTGTTTTTTAAAAATTTATTTATTTTTATTTTTTACTTTTATCCTTGTTATTTATTTATTTATTTTTGTGATACCGGGGATTGAACTCAGGACCCTGCGCTTGCCAGGCAGGCACTTATCGTCTCCCTGGCTGTTGTTGATTTTTGAGATAGGATCTTGCTCTATAATTCAAGTTAACATTGAACTCACTATGTAGCCTAAAACTCATGGCAGTTTGGCCTCAGCCTTCCAAGTACTGGGATTATAGGTGTGCACTGCCAAATTTGGTTTGTTTCAGTGTTTGTAATGTGGATATCCAATTTTTCCAGCATCATTTGAGAGTACTCTTTCTCTAGTGTGTGTTCCTAGTACTTTTATTAAAGCTCAGCTAGTTGCACATGTGTTAAGGTTTGTGTCTTAAGTGTCCTCCCAGTTCTCATGCAGTCAATGGGGTAGCAGGCTTCTAGAGTTTGTGATTAATTCATGATCCAATGTAGGATTATGGATGTGAATGCTCTGGGATTATGGGTGTGAGTGTTAAACCCTCCCTATCCTGAATACAATTTACGTAAGGGAGAAAGGCCTGCCCCTCTCTCTGCCACTGTTTCTCCCTTTTTACTATTTTCTGCCATGAACTACTGCCCTCTTCCATGTGCCACTCTGCCTTGAAGCCAGCTGAGTAGGGACTGAAACCTCTACAAACTGTGAGTTAAGTAAATCTTTCCATCCTTAATTCTGGGTGTCAGGTATTTTGTCCCAGCAACAAGACAAAAGTAACTGAGACATTATGTATGGGATTTATTTCAAAGTCCTCTCAACTGTTCCATTGGGCAGTACATCTGTTTATATGCCAGAACCATGCTATTTTGATTTCTGTGGCTTCATTGTATATCCCAGAATTATGGCTCCTACTTTTTATTTTTATTTTTTTTTTCCTAAAGATTGCTTTGACTCTGAGTTTTATTTTGGTTCCATATGAGCTTTAAGACTTTTTTTTTTATTCTTTTGTGAAGAATGTCAGTAGTACTTTGATAGGGATTGTCTTGAATCTGTGGAACACTTTGAGGGTGTGGACATCTTAGCCATATTGGCTCCTCTAATCTGTAAATATGGAATAACTGCAGTTTTTGTTCTCTCTGTGTGTTTTTTCTTGTAAAGGTCTTTCACCTGTGTTTAAATTCATTCCTAGGATTTTCTTTCTGGTAGCTTTTGTAAACAAAATTGTTTTCTTGGATAATCACAGAGAGTCTTTGTTTAATGAGTGGATAGTGACTGATTGTATCCCTGCTGTCAAGGAAACAGACAATGGAGGGTAGGTTGTGGCAAAGCCATGGATGGCTGCTCTTCCCAGGCAGTGACTGCCTCTTCATTGCCTAATCTTCAGCCTGAAATGGATCCCAGGATGTGGAGATTCTCAACAGATTGCATTAAGGAGAAATTTAATACTAACTTCTTTTTTTTTTTTTTTGCGGAACCGGGGATTGAACTCAGGCCCTTGCACTTGCCGGGCAAGTGCTTATTCCACTGAGCCATCTCCCTGGCCCCTAATACTAACTTCTTGAGGAATATTTATGAATAAGCAAAATGTGTATACACTTTGATTACAAATATAAAATTATATAGAAATGTGTGTAAAAAGAAAAAGCAATCAGGAAATATGTCAGATTGTTGGTAGTGGTTGTGTTTAAATATTGAGCTGGTTGATAACTTACATTTTATGTTGTTAACTTACATTCTTGCATGGTGTATTTTCTAAAGTAAGTATACTGACTTTTTACATGGAGTATGTTATATTAGAGACTGTAGAAAGTATCTTGCCATTATGAAGATTAGCAAAATGATGTAATTAGTGACAAATTTGTTCATTTGGGAGCCTAAATTGTGAGTTTGCTTTAATTAGGCAGTAAGCAGAGAATTACAATTTTGAGGAAATTTTATCTGTTTAAGGATCAAGAATTGGTCAAAATAGTTGGAATACGATATGAAGTTGGGCCCCCAACACTGTGTTGCCTTAAACTAGCATTTATAGATCCTGCAACTGGAAGACTAATGGATAAATCTTTCTCTATTAGGTATGTATTATCTTTTAATGTAATTATTTAGAATTTCCCATCTTGCTGATTAGCATGTACTTCCTCTTTAGCTGAAGGATACTGAGCAGTGTATGTGGATAGCTTAAGAAGTGAGTTGCACTTTTGATGGGTGTAATTCTAGTGGGAGTGTAGACCTGTCAGGTAGTAGTAAGGTAGGGACAGTCAAGTCTGGATGGTTTTTCATACCATTTTCCTGGGCAGAGTTCTACCTGGTCAGGGAAATTGTTTCTGCCATTATTCTAGATAGAATTTGGTAATAAAATAATATGTTGTGCTACATCAGTGGTTATCCCATATGGTAGCCACTAGTCACTTAAGGCTGTTGAGTAGTTGGTATGTGGCTTATTGAACCAAGTGAATTGTAAGTGTACACACTCCATCTTATTTATTTATTTATTATTATTATTTTTGACAACTCATACAGAATTTTACTTAACTAAGTAATATGAATTTCACAGTATTTGTTGTAATACATGGTATTGTCTTACAACCAGCTATTCATATTACCAGATA
>NW_004524621.1:2168543-2171255 GCF_000260255.1 Octodon degus | reverse complement strand
GGGGGGCGGCAGAAATTTATTACTATAAAAATAATTTTAGGGATTAAAGTAAGGCTCAGAGTTTTAAATAGCTTGCTTAAAGTTACTCATCTAGAGAGGATAAGCAGTTGAATTCTAACTCAGGCTATTGGCCTCCAGCCAGTCCTTTTACTGGTAAGGGATCTTACAGATGTATGAAAGCTCTTCTATAGAAAGCACTTATGTTTTACTCTACTTTGATTTTACGTGTACATGTTTGCTGATCATATAGTTTCAATCATGCATATCATGGCATGTTTCTTTATTTTAACTACCCTCCCTTCTCCCCCCCATTCTCCATCCCATTTTTCATTCTTTTTGATATCATTTGTCTTAGCTGATAATAATGGTTCATGTTTACATTAATTGGGGTTAAGCACTTACCTTTTAATGAGGTAATAAAATTTTAGAATTTGTAAGAGAGCAGGCATAAAAATAAACTGGCATATTAAAAGAGTCTGTATATTAGTAGTTAAGTTTATCTTTCCCTCTTAGTGATTTTCCTTTTTTTTTTTTAATTAGTATTTGGGAACGTATACATTTTATTTGATTATTATTTTTAATTGCACATCTAAAAAACTGTTCACTTAAAAATGCCGGTCTTAAAAATAAATTAATGTAAAAAATATGCTAGTCTTGTGGGGCCATGGAGATAGCTTGGTAGTCTTAAGTGTCTGCCTGGCAAGCTCAAGGACCTGCGTTCAATCCCGGGTACTATATGCTGTGACAGTCCATGCTGATATGGCCACTGAAACTGGGTGTATTGGCACACACCTGTAATCCCAGCGCTGGGGAGGCTGAGACAGGAGGATCACTCTGAGTCTGAGATGCATAGTGAGATTCCTGTACCAAATAAAAGATTAAAAAAACCCAAAAACCAGATTTATAAATGTTATGAAAGCAGTACAAAGAATTTCTGAATATCTCTATTTCCCATTTTACATAGTTATTTCAGAAGTTGTTAAAAACATGCAGTTTTCACTGATAGCATACTGCCATCAAACCTTATAGGCTGTATGCAGATTTGGCCTGTCAGTCCACTGCTGTCCTTGTGCATGTCGGAATTAATGGCTGTGTTTTAGTCTCCTTTAGTCTGGTGTCTTGTCTAGTCTTTCACTGTTTTTCAAGATCTTGAAACTTATACTGGGCAGGTATGTTGTAGAATTTCCTTATAGTTAGTTTGGGTTTATCTGAAGTTTCCTTTTAATTAAATTTAGGTTGTGCTTTTTAAAGATTAGGTTTACTGGTACATTTTAGGTAAAATAATGATAATATTCACCATAGGGAATTTGTACCTGTGATATATCTTGATTGTTTTTTCTCCCATTCTCCTATGCTTCCTTCAACCCCTCTTTCCTTCTTAGTTACAAATGGTTCTTTAAAAAAAGCAATCCATGTTTTTTCTTTTCCCTTGCTTCCTCTCTCCTCATTTCTCTAGTTTCCCGTCACATTTGAATATTTTCCTCCTGTTTCACAATATGTTATACATTTTGATCCTTATTTACACTTTTAGTTTTTCACACCAGAGAAACAATGTAATATTAACATGTTTGTGTCTAATTTATTTCACTTGAATATTATCTCAGGGTTCATTCATTTATCTGTAAATGTCTCATTTATCTTTCTTTATGGCAGAGTAACGCCCCATTGTATCAGAAATCACACCTTTGTTCATTGGTTGATGGGCATTTTATCCCAGCTTCTTTGTAGTATTTCCCATGCTACAAAGTGGTTTTGTTCATAAAGTCTTTTCCTCCACCAGTTTCTTCAAGATAGTTGTTTTTTTTTGTTTTTTTTTATGCGGAACTGGGGTTTGAACTCAGACTCTTGCCCTTGCCAGGGAAGTGCTTATTCTACTGAACCATCTCCCCGGCCGAAGATTCCTACCTATTCTCTCTTCCAGTAGATTCAGTGTTTCTGTTTTAATTCTTAGATCTTTGATCTATTTCAGCTTTAGTTTAGTGCATGATGAAAGATAGGGCTCTAGTATTTATCTTTGGAATGTGGAATGTCATTTTTCCAGCACCATTTATTAAAGAGGCTATTTTTCTTCTAGTGAATATATTTTAACACCTTTGTCACAGGTAAGGTTACTGAGTATGTCTGCAGTTGTTTCTTCATATTCTAATCTGTTCCAGCGATCTTTGGGTCTCTCCCCCCTGCCAAGTACCATGCTGTTTTTTTTTTTTTTTTTTTTTTTTGGTACCAGGGATTGAACTTAGGACCCTATTGCTAGGCAAACCATGCTTTTTAAAAAAAATCATAGTAACTTTGTGATACAACTTCAAATATGGCTTTCCTTTGTTGCCCAGAATTGCCTTTGGTATTCTGGATCTTTTCTGGTTCCAAATGAATTTTAGGCTTTTTTTTTTCATTCTGTGAGATATGCTATTAAGATTTTGATTGGGATTGTTAAATCTGTAGTAACAATTTTGGAAGTATGGCCATTTTTACTATATTGGTTCTTCTGACCCAAGATCAAGGGATATCTTTACCTTTTCTGATATTCTTTCTGATCTCCTTTTACAGAGTAAACTTCAGTGTAGAGGTCTTTTGCTAAACCTAGAAGTCTTTTGGTGCAGTTTTGGAGTCTTTAATACAGAGTTAGAGTATATTATTCACAACTAGTGATAATTTTTCTTTTTTTTCCCCATAATTTTATTGAGAAACAAATAGCAATGAGACAGTTTCAAA
>NW_004524621.1:2161650-2168443 GCF_000260255.1 Octodon degus | reverse complement strand
AGAAACCTAGTCATATATGGAATTGTAAGTCCTTATATTAGGGAGATAATATGATATTTACAGATGTGGGTCTGGTTTATTTCACTAATAAGTCTGGTTTATTTCACTCCACTTAAATATGAAGGCTTCAAGTTTATCATTCTTTATAGCTGAGTAGTACTCCATTATATAAAAGTACCACATCTTTTTCAACCATTCCACCATACTCCCATCTTAAAGGCTCGGAATGAAGAAAAAAGAGTAAAAAATACATCTTTACATATTGAAGTAATATTTAAGGTATATTTGGTGAAATGAAATACATGCTTATTACCTTTTTGAAATATGGCTAGTTAAAAATTTAAAATTATATATTTCTTTTGAATATTGTTTTCTGTTCTGTAGGCAGTGTAATAATTTTTTGTTTCTGCTTAGATACCATGATATGCCTGATGTTATTGACTTCCTTGTATTGCGTCAGTTTTATGATGAAGCAAGACAGAGAAATTGGCAGTCTTGTAAGTCTGTCCTTATTGAATTTTAAATGTACCTTTTAAAAATTAGTCTTTCACTTTACTGAGCTCTGTTTTAATTATGTGTAGGGGTGATCTTTTAATTATGGTGTTATAAACATGTAAACTCTTGAAGGAAACATAAGTGACCTATAGATATATTTTGCTTATGGCTCATTGCTAATTGGAATTGGTTCTATGTACACTTTTTAACCAGGCAGTTGTTCTTCCCCCCTTAATGCTTTATGTCATCTGAAAAAGATTATTTTTACCTATTTAGGTAGGTGAAAGTAGACTTACTTTATCCTTTTAGAGTCCCCACTATGACATTATATTTAATTATTAATATAACAGTGGTATAACTTACACTATTGTCCTAGGATCTAAAATGATCAGAAAGTTGAAAAATAACTTCCGTTTCACACTGAAAATGCTCTGGTGTATTAAAGAATTTTATTTTGATAAAACAACCTAAAATTGAGTGGAGTGACTTGGAAACTAATCCTTTGAGAATGTTCTATAACCTTGTGATATATGGGTTGGTAGAAAAAGAATTGATGTCAGCACAGATGCTAAATAACTTGTAAATGGTTTCATGATTTTTGTGATGATATTAAAGTGGCCCTTATGTAGGGTATGATTGATAAGTAATACAGTCTAACGTGGGCAGCAGAGTTAGCTGCTCTAGTCCCTGTCCTGCAGGTGTGTGTATATGTCACTGTCCAGTGTAGAGCGCTACCAGGGAGCTCATGTGTGGAGGTGATCTTATCTAGGAGAGCTTATTTCCTGAAATAAGGTGGTATTAGAGCTGGGGATGTAGCTCAGTGGCACAGCACCTCTCTGGCAAGTGCGACACCTTGGTACCAAAAAAAGAAAAAAAATATGGTGTTGCCTCGGTTGACAAACTTAGTCTTTTCAGTTCTTGTCACAGAAATCACTGCTACCAAATTGTGTCAACAGTTCTGGGAACAGAATTGTGGAAAGAATTTAGTTTCTGAACCAGCGTACCGCTGTTAAGTTTTACTCAGGCTTCATCACCTGCTGTATACATTCATAGATGTTATTAGGATTTCATTAATCTTTATACTGTTTGGTTCATTTCTGTACAGGCTGCAAGTAGGTAAATTATAGATAGGCTGCTCTTTAAAACAGACTATTCTGGGCTGGTGAGATGGCTTAGTGGTCTAAAGCACCTACCTAGAGCAAGCTTAGCAAAGCACAGGGACCACGGTTCAATCCCCCAGCACCACATGCCAGCCAGCCCCGCCCCCTGGTGGGCTGAGCTGGCCACCCACCCACCCACTCACACACACACATAAATAAATTAAATTAAAAAAATTAAAATAGACTGTTTTTAGCTGAGCATGGTAGGGTATGCCTATAATCTGATCACTTGGGAGGCTGAGGCGGGAGGATTTCCATGTGTTTAAGGTCAGCCTGCACTGCATAACAAGAGCCTGTCTTAGGAAAAAGAAAAAAAAAAAAAAGGGTATAAAATAGATTTTTAAAATAATGTAGTTTAAGGGCCGGGGAGATGGCTCAGTGCAATAAGCGCTTCCCTGGCAAGTGCAAGGGTCTGAGTTCAATCCCCAGTTCCGCCAAAAAAAAAAAAAAAAAAAAAAAAAGAAAGTAAAATAATGTAGTTAGTACAGGGTCTTATTACACGTATCAGACGCGTAGTGACCTTCCTGTTTTCAGCCTTCCAAGCACTGGGATCACAGAGTACGCAACCATGCCTAGTCTTAGTTGCTCTCTCAGAGCACCCTGGGGAAAGGGCTGGCGTGGCACACTGGGTATTGAACCTGGTCCTTGCGTCTGCCTAAGTAGGCAGAGCTATCTGGTTTAATATCTTTAATCTGCCGAGCTATCTGGCCAGCCCTCTAAAATAGAGTATTCTTAATAGTAATGTGTTTATCGATCAGGATTGAGATTAGAAATAGAGGAAATTTTTCTGAAGAATATCTTCTGGGCACTGAATAAACAAAAAACAAAAGTCTGCAGAATAGTGTGAGAACTTTCAAGTGTCAGAGACTTTTAAAGCTTCCCCACTATTGTGATTTTTCAGATGAGGTGTTGAGGCTGCCATTTTTACCAGTAGTTTGAAATGTAATTTAAATCTTAATTCCTTACAGCTAAACTCTAGAGATGAGTTTCTAACTATTGTTTGTAATTTAGTGGTTTCTGATTTGTTTTTCTAGCTGAGAAATTAGTATGCTACATTTTTTATACTAACAATTCACTTTTGTTCTACCGTAAAATCAACCCTCTCACTGGGAATCTGAGCAGTATGGCTAGAGGATGGCTTGTTTTTATTTCTAAAGTGTATTTTTTAAATTGTACTCTTAAAAGATCAAAATGAGCTTACAGTATTTGAAAAATGTTGCAGATTTTCAGGGTGAGCTATAGCTGAGTAAGTGACTTTCTTTGCTCTTTTGAAAATGTTGTAGTGGATGTGAAGGAAAAGGTACAGTTACAATAAGAGTGTCTTTTTTTTTTTTTTAGAAACGGGGATTGAACTCAGGCCCTTCCGCTTGCCAGGGAAGCGCTTATTCTACTGAGCCATCTCCCTAGCCCTAAGAGCGTCTTTTTTGGCACTACAAATGTGTATTGATAAAAATTAAAAAGTAGAAATACAAACTTTTACATGGTCAAAAAATTTCCAAATGGGCTTATGTTACTTTTAAAAAGTAGTTTTTCTTTTGTGATATATGTAAAATACAAAGGAAATGTAATTTATTTTAGTACCTGAAGTTAGGCACATTTAGAAAATACATTTAGAAATTCATATGTCTTAAAACTACTCAAGTCAGTTAAATGTTTATTTCTGCATTTTTATTGGTTTGTCTAGGAACTCTCCTAATACTTATTTTCTTATTTTTATATTATTCCTATGCAGTAGAATAAGTGCGTACAATTTAAATCCGTTTAAGTACTAATATTTAAATCTTTTTGAGAGTGCCTTTAGACTTAATTTTTATTGGATGGTTTTTAAGAATTAGAACATAAAGAGAAAAGAATTACAACATTATTTTATGTGGCATTACTTATATAGTAACAACTTTAAATTAACCATAGTCTGGGGCCGTGAGATAGTTCAGTAGAATAAACGCTTGCATGCCAAGTGCAGAGTTCTGAGTTTAATCCCCGGTACTGGAAAAAAAACAACAACCCAAAAATAGTCAAATTATCATTACTGTTATATTTTTGCTTTTTTCTTTAGGAAATTCTATGTTTTCCATATGAATTCATTGTAAAACATTTTGGAGTGAATTTTTAATTCCACTAGACAACCAGACCTCATCATAAACCATTTTGTTATATTTTAGTATATTGCATGGCTGTTTAATATATTGATGAGTATAACATTTTTACATGTATTTTAGCACTGAAGCTTGCTGGAGTATGTGGAAGAATGGCTCATTTCAAAATTAAAATATACTGTACTTGGATTTCTTTTCTTTCTCTATCATATGGTATTTCATAGCTAAAAAGTGTTAATAAATGTTAGCAAATGGATCCCTTAGACTTGATCATTTATCTTATAGGTGACAGATTCCGATCTATTATTGATGATGCATGGTGGTTTGGAACAGTGTTAAGTCAAGAGCCCTATCAACCACAGTATCCTGATAGTCATTTCCAGTGTTACATTGTTAGGTTTGTATACAGATGAAAACTAATCATTTATGAATAGTTTTATGTGATAGGTGGTTGAGTGACCTGTTAAACATTCAGGTTAAATACACATTTTCTGTCATTGAGTCATGTCAGGCTGACCTCTGGAATGTCTAATTTCCTACTTACTGATTGACCTGTTGGTCCAACTTGCTTTCTTGGGTCTATTCTATAGCGTCCTAATATGTCTTTGATATTGCTATGGTCATCTTTCAGGAGTACATACTATATCATTGATCTTCGAGGAAACCTTTGCCTTTCATTGGCTACAGAGTAAAAAGCTTTGGCTATCATTTAAAATTCACTTGTATCTGAGCATAGTGATGCATGCCTGTAATCCTAGCACTCAGGAGGCAGAAGCAGGAAGATCACTGTAAGTTTGAGGCCAACCTGGGCTACAAAGTGAGTTCAAGGCCAGCCTAAACTGTATAGTGAAACCCTGTCTCAGGACAGAAAAGGGCCATAGATACAGCTCACTGGCATAGCACCTGCCTGGTAAGTGTTAGGTCCTGAGTTGAAATCCCAGTAGCCCCTGCTCACTCTGTAAAACCTTTTACTTTGGGCACGGGGCACTCAGGACTCAGATTTTCTTCATAAACATGATATACAATTTTATAGTTCAAAGAGAAAAGTATCCTTTCAAAATATTTAGTGCTAATACCATTTCATTACTTGTTTGCTTTCATAAGAGATGTCTTACTTTTATGTGCAATTTGTTTTCATGAAGGGCTAACCAAGAGTTTTACTATTTTTGTAAACAGGTGGGACAACACTGAAATTGAAAAACTTAGCCCCTGGGACATGGAACCAATTCCTGAAAATGGTATATATTTACTAAATAAACAAAATGTTTTATCTTTATACTGTTTTTTATTTCCTTATTTTGATCATTCATCTAATACTGAGCACATTTGTGTTCTTTCATTAATGTATCCAAGTTGTTACAATAACTCGACTTTGCCAAGAGAAGACAACAGAATTACATGTCTCTATCTTACCTTAGTGAGAACTTTGAACCTAACGCTTTTACATTGAGCCACTGCCTCCCCTTTATTTATTATTGTTTTTCTTTTTTTTTAAATGTACTTTTATTTAATTTAATTAATTTATTTATTTGTGTGTGTGTGTGTGTGTGTGTGTGTGTGTGTGGCCAGCTTAGCCCACCAGCGGGCGGGGCTGGCTGGCATGTGGTGCTGGGGGATTGAACCGTGGTCCCTGTGCTTTGCGAAGCTTGTTCTAAGTAGGTGCTTTAGACCACTGAGCCATCTCACCAGCCCTTATTATTGTTTTTCTGAGACAAGGTCTCATTTGATTGCTGAGTTGCTCAGGCTAGGTTTGAACCTATACCCTTCAGCCTCAGTCTCCCATTCTGCTGGGATTGCAGGTTGTGCCCACTCTGTCTGTCTTCTTTTTGCTTTCAGATTCCAGCTTGATGGTAACTGCTTTGGAGCCTGCTAGCATTTCTCATGTAACTCTCCTTTGAACTCTTCTGATCTCCTTTCACAACCCCCACTTCTTTTTTCTCATGCATATTTAGTTGCCGCATCCTTCCTTTAAGAACAAGATGTAACTTGACTTATACCTGTATTCTGCCTGACCCCAGCCGGTATGGTAGTACTTTGGATATTCTGGCCCTGAAAACTAGCCTCTCTTTTTCTGGAATATGGTGGTTCTACTCCTCTGACCTTCTGGAGGAAGTGGTGGTTTATTCTTAATCCATTTCTGCCAACAGTTTTACTTTTCTCCTCCCTTTTTCTGTCAGGTTTGACTCTGTCTCTTGAAGCTTTTATTTGGCTTTATTGAACATTAACTACTGAATTCTTTATCTCCTGCTCAGCCTTTTACAAGGATGTTGTTTCTTGTTTTTCCATTACTATACTTTTGTCTTTAGTATCTGCATTCTAAGATACCTAAAACCATTCCTCCCTGAGATTTTGCTGTCTGCCCCAGGGGCCAAGCTCTTTTTCTTTATGTTTTATTCTGTCATTTCTCTTTAGCCATGTACCATGTACAGCTTTACTTTGTAAATAAGAATCAATCTCAATCTCAATTGCCCCCCCCCCGGCCTTGAATGATCTATTTATTTCCTTAGTCTTTTTGAGACGGGGTATCACTATGTACTTCAGGTTGGCCTTGAGCTCATTTTGTAGCCCAGACTGACCTCACGCTTCCAATGATTCTCTTGCATCAGCCTCCTGAGCGCTGGAATTACAGGCATGTGCCACCATGCCTGGCTGGAAATAAGAATTACTATGAAAGTAATAATTTTGTTGAAATAATTTTTTTTCTAGTACCTGCACTAATGACTCTGTTAGGTTTTGCTTTAAGGATAGTAATGTACAAATAGTACCTGGTTGTATGAGAAGACTGTGTAGTGTATAAAGCATGTAATAGACAAAACCCAGCTTTTTCTTCTTATATTTTACTGTCCTCAGAAATTTATTACTCCTTTTATTTCTTTCTCTTGTCTAATGACTGTAGCTAATGATTCCAGAACTATATTGAATAGGAGTGGTGATAGAGGACATCCTTGTGTTGTACCCGATCTAAGAGTAAAAGATTTCAGTTTTTCCCCATTTAGGATTATGTTAGCTGTTGGGTTTTCATAAATGGCTTTTACCAGATTG
>NW_004524621.1:2132517-2154388 GCF_000260255.1 Octodon degus | reverse complement strand
CACACTCTACATCATCGATCACTTTCCTCTTTGGCCCCATAATCTCCTTGATCAGAAAATTTGGGACACTACTGAGTTAACGTGACATTACGGTACAAGTTCTCATATGTTCTGAGTCTTAATTGACCTTGGAAGGCTAGGACCAAAATGTTGGCCTTCCTTGTGGCCCTCCTTTTTCTCTAATTTTTGGTCTGCAAACTTAGGTTGTTAACCCTTCAGAAGAGAAGTTTATTGTTATTACCATCCAATCTAGGCTGTTAAACTTAACCTCACTATCTGTCTGAATATCAAACATCTTGGGCATAACATGGAACAGGTATTTTTCATCAAGTATTAATATGTTGGACTTTTAAGTCCCTACAGAATATGATGAAAAAACATTAAAAAATTTGAATATATTTTTTAAAACAGGCATAAAGAATTATATACTTCTTATGTTTACACATGAGTCCAAAAATCTAACCATATACAAACTTGAAGCAGGACAGTCCCACAACATTCCTTTTCCTGTCTCCTGCCTTCATTCACCAACTAGTGATAATTTAACTTTACTTTTTTCCTCTTGTCTAATTGCTGTGGCTATTGTGCGTTTTAAACAAAAGATCATAAAAGTGTTGTATCCTTAGGGCATCATTTGAGAAGAGTTTTCAGCCATGACTATAACTGAATATATTTACTTTAATAATTTGATGTAGGTAATGTTAAAGTAAACACTGTTTCCTTTATAATTATTGTCTTGTGAAGATTTTTTTTTCCTGCAGAGCCTGGGGATTGAACTCAGGCTGTTGCGCTTGCTTGCCAGGCAAGTGCTTATTCCTCTGAGCCATCTCCTCAGCCCCCTGGAGACATTTTATGTTGGAAATATACTGTTTCCATCCTTCTTTAGCCCACCAATTTTAACATCCATTGATGATTCTTGTTACAAGTACTCATTATGTTTTTTTGCCAAACAGTGATTTTGTTTTCATTTTCTTTCCCATTTAGATGCCTAGTTTTTTTGTAAAATGATGTTATACTCACTATCATTTATTTTGTAGGTAAATTATCACAGATATGACCATTGAGAATCTCTTTCAGGTTGGCACCTATGTCACTTTTTTTTTTTTTTTTTTTTTTTTCTCAGAACCAGGGATTGAACTCAGGCTCTTGTGCTTGCCAGGCAAGCACTTATTCTGCTGAGTTATCTCCCTGGGGCCTCCCCCGCCCATGTCACTTTTGATATTTTTCCATTATTGTTTTACTATTTCTTTATTTTCCTAGTTAAAGGTCTTATGTTTTCCTTATCCTAACTGCTTATTTCATCTTTTTGGGGATATATAATGCCACCAAGGGTATCGTGCACAGGTTACTAGGGGTCTCAGGTGTATATGTAGGATTTCTTTTAGTTTTGCTATTATCTTTTTTTTAGTGAATTTTGGATAGCTGTTATTGTGTGTCTTCAGGTTTATTAATATTTTCTTCTAATCTGCTTTTATTACCACACACCAGAGTTTTTAACTCACACATTGTGTTTTTAATCTGTGGAAGTTGCATTTGGATTTTTTTTTCCACCCCCTCTGTGCACTCTTTATTTGGATGGTGGTATTACTAAATTAATCACTCAGGCTGGCTTCAAAGTTGATCCTGCCTAAACCTTCTGAGAAGCTGGCATTACAGGTGTGTGGTGCAGTGCACAGCTTCCTGCCCTTTTTAAGCATCATGGCTCCTTGTCTCCAATTCTTGTAGTTATTTTTGTTCCTGGCCCTCTGTCATTTTTCACACTTGAAGTCTGGTTGGGGTTAAACATAATAGATGACAAGGAATTCTGCAGCTCTCTCCTTCCCAGCTTCCATACTCTCTCTTGACTCAGGGTTGTGTGTTCACTTAGATGACCCCACCGGCCCACCTGGGTTGCTCTTCTGGCACCATGGCAGGGGCAGTTACTCATGGGAGCTGATGCATGGGATTCATTTTCTTGAAAACATTGTTTTTATAATTTTGTGTGTGTGTGTGTGTGTGCGCATATGTGTGTTATAGTGCTTAGTATATAGACTTCCTATTACTCAATCTGGTTGAAAACAAAATCCTAGTCAACTAACAAGCACCTGCTCTATGCTAGGCATTGTTCTGAGCAACCCTGTGAGGTGGAAACTTTACTATCCCTGATCAGCACGTGGGTAAATTGAGACACAGGTTAAAAACTTGCCTGCTCCGTAGGTTTAAGGCGGTATTGATATAATATGAATTCAGATTCTGGCTTTGTTAAATTAGTGTTTTTTAAGTACTTTTGGCCTTTCTGTTTGTGTGTGGGTGGGGTTTCTGAGTATTGGATTCTGGGCTTGGCCTATGTCAGCCAAGCACTGTACTATTCATGTATATATCCAAATCTTTTCATTTTGAGACACACTCTCCCTAAATAAGCTGGTCTTTTGGGACCACCACCATTCCTGCCTCAACCTGTGAAGTAGCTGAAATTACAGGTGTATACCACCATTCCTGGCTTGGCTTCTTTTGATTAGATAAAATATTAAAGGCATTACTGCAAAATAGATAGTGAAAATAGCAAAATTGATTTATTTTCTTGCAATTTGTTTTATATTCTTATAGGAAGAAAAAGACCAAACAAATTTTCTTTGCAGGAACATGAATTAAAGGCTTATTGGAATAATATACGATCCATACTTTAAAATTTTTCATTGTATAATTGATAATAAGTATTTACTTAATGTGAAATGTGAGCTGAAATAAACCTTTCCTCTTTTACAAAGAAAGACCACTTAAGACTTAGCTCTAATCAGTCAAACCAAAACCTTGAAGAGCTTCCACAAAGATAATTCAAGCAAAAAAAAAAAAAAAAAGATAATTTAAGCAAAGGATGTTATATTTTAACATGTATTAACTGATGTATTTCTAGAGGAAAAGCTCCTGTATACATTTCATCTACTTTTTTAACTTAAAAGCTGGTAAAATTACTGCTCTTTCCAGTGCCTGCATCTTCTCACAGGAAGAATGCTCTGAATAAAACTATCACTGACACACAGTAGTTGGCATTCCTTAGTTGTGTAATAGAAATCATATTTAATAGGTAAAATATTTTCAGCTTCCACATATTTTGTCTTACTTTTTCCTAAGAGTTAAGAAAAAACATCCTGTAAGAAAACTAGCATTGGGCTGGCGAGTTCGCTCAGCGGTCTAAAGTGCCTGCTTAGGCAAGCTTAGGCAAAACGCAAGGACCTAGGGATTGCGGTTCAATCCCTGGCACCACATGTGCCAGCCCCACCTGGGCTGAGCCGGCAAAAAAAAAAAAAAAGTAGTGTTTGTCATGTTTGGGTTATTTTACCTATTTTTTTCTTGACCTTTTAAAAATTAATTTTTAGCAATATTTAAGTTTTAGAACTTTTATCAGATTCACTTTGCATTTTCAGAAATCCCTGGGTTGGTTGTTTGCCTCTTATGGAACTGTGAAGATGGCTTTGTACCTTAAATTTTATCAGGATACATAGGTTATATCTATACCTTAATTTAAGCATTTGGTAATCTCAACTGTAATTTGTTAAAAGTTGCAAATTTAAACTTTTACTGTGGAGAAAATCCAACTTTAGAGGCTTTGATAATTTAATTTCAATATAATATACATTTGGTTGTTTAGTTTTATTTTTCCCTTTTTAAAAACGGGATTTGTAGTTGATCCACCTGAAGAAGTTGGAGCAAGTATTTCTGTTACATCAGATGAGCTAGAGAAGTTGCTGTATAAACCACAAGATGGTGAATGGGGTCAGAAATCAAGAGATGAAGAATGTGAGCGGATTATCAGTGGCATAGATCAGCTGTTGAATCTTGGTAAGTTTTTTTTTTTTTAGGATGATACGCTTCATTTTTAGGTTTCTCAGAAAGAAGCATTTTAAAATAGTCAATATCTCTTTGTCTTCCCTAACAGATATGGCAGCAGCTTTTTCAGGCCCTGTTGATTTATGTACATATCCCAAGTACTGTACTGTAGTAGCTTATCCAACTGATCTTTACACAATTCGAATGAGGCTTGTTAATCGATTTTACAGGTTAGTAGAAAACTACTTTGAAACAATCTTACAAGCTCTTTGGGCATTAAACAAATGGAGGGTAGTGGGTGGCTGATGGTGAATTAAAAGTCATGGCGACTGCTTAACATTTTTTTTTTGTTTTCATTTTCTTTTTTTTTTTTCCTCTCTGTTTCATTTTCTTTAAGATGTGTGAGATAGCTTTTGATAAAATGCCATGTCAAAGTCTTCAATCTGTAGTAGTGTGCTTTTCTTAAAAATTACGTTAGATACTTGCTTTTTATTTATATGTTAAAATTCCTATTTAACTGCTTCTCTTAAAAGTAAAATTAATATTTGGACTTTGATCTTTGATGAAAGAGCAGTCTCCAGAGGCATTGATTTTTTATCATTGGCTTTAGAAAACTGGCAAGTATAAAATTTCCTTAAGAACATACAGCTATTGATAATAATTTATTTTTTAAAATCCCACTACTTTGAGAAATTACTAGTGTACAGAAACCTTCTTGAATCCACAGTTGGCATAATTTGTCAGTGTATGAATATATAAAGGGATGGACATTAGACTCAGAAGTCACTTTACCAATTTCAAGTGAAACTGATTCTTGGAGTTGATGGAATTTAACACATTTTCCTCATTCAGTTTGAACTGCTTTAAAAGGTGTATTGATAAGCATTGTGAAAAACGAAAGTTATTGGTTTGGATTCCTGTATGTGAATAAGTGATCTATTAAGATTTTGTGGTTTTTTTAATTTATTGAGAAAGAAGTAGCAGTGAGATTGTTTCAAAACAGGTTAGTAGTACAGTTACAACAATACATTGAATATTGTCTTTGTAGTAGTTATTCCTAGTACAAGATGCAGACATGGTATCTTGTCAAAACACTTAGCTCAAAACGGTGTGGGTTTTTCTTTTTACTTAAAAAAAAATTTTTTTTTTAACTTTTTAAAAAATTTAGTACAGTTTTCAGGGTCTAACTTTGTAGATCGGACTTGTAGTGATCTGCCTGTGTTCAGCCTCCTCAGAGCTGGGATTACAGGCGTGTGCCACCATGCAGAGTCTTAATAGCTGTCTCAGTGGGCCTTGGTGGTGTGTGGGGGGTGGGGCGACAGCCCCTGTGCTCTGCCTAAGCAGGCGCTTTAGTCTGCAGAGCTATCTGGCCAGCCCTAGGTTTTCTGTTTCAGTGTCCAATATAATTTTATGGCTGACCAAGTTGATACCATTATGTTGTTCAGTTGTTCATTGTAACTTCACATCTATAATTTAATTAATATGCCATAGTGATTTAATTAAGCTGGATTTTTAAAAATATTTCCTTATTTATTACATAGTGAGAGCTAATGGCAGGTCTGATAATTACCAATAACTCAAAGTAACAATGAACCTAAATCTGTCTAGCAAACAGCAAAATCTGCAGTATGATACAAAATATGTATGATTTCCATCGATGAGTCATAGGTACCACTAATCCCTTTTTTGATCACCTATATTCATCATGAAAGGAAGTGTCAAATTCACTTAGAGACTAATGAAAATAATGACATGCTATTTTCCTATCCAAGAACACAGACCTCCCTGCATTTTTTTATTTGAATCGTAGATGTTAATATTTTATTTTTAAGCCATAAATTGTCTTCTTTATTTTGAAGGAGGCTGTCTGCATTAATTTGGGAAGTCCGATACATAGAATATAATGCCAGAACCTTTAATGAACCTGAAAGTGTAATTGCAAGATCAGCTAAAAAGATAACTGACCAGCTTTTAAAGTTTATTAAGTAAGTGATCTTACAGTATTTATGTTGTGCAAAAGTGACTTTGCATGTTGGGCTTACATAACCACCTAGTTTTTATTTTTTACTGTTTGAATTACATGCATTTAATGTTTCACTATAGATGATAATTCTTTACACAGTCATAATTTCAGTAAAATGAGAAATTGAGCAATTCATTTTTGTATTTTTAAAAATTTTGAAATAACCTTACACTATTGAGTTGCCATATTGTACTCTTCATTGGGTCTCCTCAACATTTTAGGTTACTATAACAAACTTACAAATTGTTTAAAAAATTAACTTTGGTATAGTTATTGACCAAAATGTAGAATTTGTTTGGATTTCACTAGTTTTTATACCACTATACTTTTTGTGTTTCAGGATCCAACCTGGAACCCCATTCATTGCATTTAGTGTTCTGTTTTCTTCATTCTTTCCTTTTGTTTCATGAGCTCATCAATTTTATGAATGTTGATTGCTAATTTTATAAAGTAATTAGGTTGGGTTTTCTGGTATTTTCTCATGTTAAGGTAGGCTCTATCTGTAAAAATGTTTTCAAAAGTATGAAAATTTGTATTGTCTTGCATTGGGGACATAATTGGAAATAGGATGGGATCTGATGGAAATTGCGACCTGTGTTTTAGCCCACATGCTCTAGTGAATGTTCCTTGGATGGTGGACAAGTAACTCAGTTCAGCACCATTCTGACTGTAGAGCTTTCTGTATAGCACTTCCTTTTCAAATAGGTGTAGAAAATCCTTGGCAAGGATCCTGTCGTAGAGAAAATAATTCATAGACAGTGCTAACCCTAACATCTATCCAAAAATTGGAGAATAATTTGATTGGTATCAAATTATTGATACCAATATTTTCCTGGCTAATTGTGTCTTAAGTTTTGGAGACTCAAGTAACTTTTCCTCAGATTCACTTACTCATTTTTGTTACTTCCATATCTATATAGCCAATTCTTTAGTGTACTTAAGATAGTGTCTACTTTAATTTCAGCTTCCTTTTTTTTTTCTTTTGTCCCAAATCTTATCTTTGAAATCAGCTCTTTCCTTGATCTTTCTGTGGTACTTATTTATGAATAGTAATACTTAGAAAAGTCATCTACATGTTCAGTCAAGTCAGGTCCAACATGGTAACTTCTGAATTACCAGCTAAATTTTTGTACATACTTAACTGAGGGGGAAAATCCTAAATTAAATTCTAAGGTAAAATTTTAAGATGGTCAGTTATTTTCACAGAGGAGTATCTGAAAACCTGGATTTTTGAAGTTAGTTTTTTGTTTTTGTTTTTATTTTTATTTTAGGGAAGGGTCTTCAGTGTGTCCAGGGTCTCACTATTAGATCAGACTCATAGTGATCCACCTGTTTACAGCCTCCCAAGAGCTGCGATTAGAGCTGAGTGCCACCACATCCAGTCTCAATTTGCTGTCTCAGCCTGCCCTGGGGGCAGGGCTGTCTGGCAGGCCCAGGGATCAAAAACCAGTCCTTGCACCTGCTTGCAGGTGCTTTAATCTGCTAAGCTATTTGGCTGGCTTTAAAAAGTTGAGAATGATTTTTATTTATTTATTTTTTTTTTTGGCTAGCTGAGGCTGCCTTAAGGGCAGGTCTGGTAATCAGGTGGAAGTGAGGATCGAACTGAGGTATCCTGTGCCTGACTGCATTTGCATGAGCAGGTGCTTAAACAACTGAGCTAACTGGAAGGCCCCCCGAAGTTAGTTTTTTCTAAGTTGGAACACTTTATATTTTGTATAAATATTGTATATATTTTGTATGTATTTTATTAGTATATAGTTTGAATCCTTTGCAGCAGTAACTATATCTGCATAGTATTTGTGTGAAAATATCTTTTTAGAAATCAAGATTGCACAAATATTTCGGAACTGTCTAACACATCTGAAAATGAAGAACAAAATGTGGAGGATCTGGTATGGAGTTTGTAAATTTTATAATTTTCTTAATTTCCAATGGTAATTTAAAATGATTAAGTTGAAAATATCAGTTTTTACTATATTTAAATGGGAATAGGGCATTTGATAAGAGTATATTTTCTTGAATTATCCAGTGAGGTAATTTCAGTCAATTATTGATACCATTTAATATATGTCTAACTCATTTCAGGTGTAGAATATTCTTTTTTTCATATTTTAGCTAGTGAAAAGTATGTTATAAAAAGTACACTAGAAATACTATTGACAAGACCAGTATCTCTATGTATTGAGAGTAGCTATAATTGTCTCTGATATACTTCCTTCAAGATGTTGTTAAAGTTTATGCAAACAGCAAGGTTTTGTATGTGATTTCACTTCATACAGAGTTAGGCTATGGAATGGAGTTGCAGAAAAGATGCTGTTTAAAGACAATGTAATGTTGATTTCTATACAGATTTACTATAGTTCATTTATTTATTTGCTAATGTATGACAGAATAATAATAATGGTTATACTAATAAATAATTAGGAAATAAGAAAATATATAGAGTACAAAAATTCAGGAGTTGTAGGGAGACTGTATTTCTGGAGTTCTTGCACTGAAGATAAAAACGCAAACTTGAAGCTTATTTTGTGCATTTCATAGTTAGAAAATGTACAGAGTAACTCTTTATAATACCACAACTTTTGAAATTTAGCATTAGTGTATGTCCTGAGGGAATGTGCAAAATGTTTAAGAGGAATGGTTGATGTTTTGAAGTCTGTACATCCAACCACAGATACTGATAGTCTAGTTTGAGATTTTGCTCATAACAGGTTATAACCCTGTTAAGACTAAATGTCTTTGATTGCATTTTATTAGGATTATTATCTTCCTATTGAGAATCTTAACAGGTAAAGTGATCTGATTTTCTTCCTAGGATGACAGTGATGTTCCTAAAACATCCTCTGGAAGGAGGAGAGTAAGTTACTCTGCATGAATGACTGTTATATTTGGTTTGTTTTTTGCTTAAAAATCAAATCTTTACGATTTTAGGTTTTACTTTGGAGGAGTAATCGATACAGATACTGGATATCTTAGAAGAGAATCACTAAATGCTGCCTAAGTAGGAAAAAATGTTTAGTGCAAGAGTTATGATTTGAGCTATATTGTTAGGATACGATGGAGTAAGATGAGGAATTTTTTTAAAAGGGAATACTAAAGACAAAAAAATGTATGCAAATATGTTATATAGAGTCATTGGCATGCAGGTGGGTGTGTCTGACCATATTACCAGCAGATGTTGATGATACTAGAACCCAGGGATATCATTCATATTTAAAGCAGAGACTCAGTTACACAGTTGAAATGGAAAGATAGACTTTGAATGCTAAGAAGACAGGTATTAAAGGAGTTGGGTAAGGAGCACATTCTGTAAGTAATAGTGTTAAGTGTGGGAATCTAGTCAAAGGGGTGGTTGTTGGAACGGAGAAAGGAAGTGTTAGCCTGGTTCTGGGGAAAACCAGAATTTAGTAACTGAATGTTCTTTAAAAATGGGGATTTGTTACAAAGTTGAGATTGAAGGTTAAAGGGCAAGGGTGCACAGAAATAAGTTTAGGAAATTGGATAATTAAGCATCCTGTAAGTTCTCATGTAATAGGTTCATAAGAAAATGGTTAAACATCTTGACCCAGTTTGCTCTAAATTTCATCCAAATGTTTCTTAAATTTAAGCATTTTTATCAAATATTTTTTCTCCTTGTTTGCCACCCCAAGTAACATTAAGAAGTTAGACCTACCTTGCCATAGTGGTACCTTTCTATAATTCCAGCATTTTGAGGTCAACCTGAGCTACATAGTGACTTTTGTTACCAGCTTGAAGTGGGGAGACTTTGTGTCCCAGAAAAGTTAAACATGTAATAATCTCACCTGATTTTTCTGGAACTTCATTTCTAAGTAGACTCTCAAGTGTTAAGCATCTGCATTTTCTCTTAGCACATGTCAGTTAAGCCTTTTTAACAATTAAAGATGTGTTGTTTGACAGTTCTCTGTGTAAGAATTTCGATAGGAGGGGGTTGCAGAGATAACTCAGTGGTCTTAAGTGCCTGTCTTGGCAAGTGTAAGGACCCAGTTTGATCCCCAGTACCACATGCCATGCTGGCCCCACTCCAGATATACCCAGCCAGCCAAGACCAGGCATGGTGGCATGTGCTTGTAATCCCAGCACTGGGGAGGCTGAAGCAAGAGGATCACTGTGAGTCTGAGCAGTGTAGTGAGACCCTGTACTAAATACATAAAATTAAAACAAACAAACAAAAACCAAAAACTTCAATAGGAGTCTGTCTTCCTGGGCTCAAATTATGGTGTTGGCTAGGCTGAAAGCGCCAGTGGGGCAGGGTTTTGCCTTGTCTGGCTGTAGGGGCTGCCTCCATGCTTTGTGCTAGGTGTCTTGTGTCTGCAGCCAGCAGAGTTACTTTCTTTCACCTCCTTCTTACCATGACTCTTGTGATTACATTGGGCGTATGCAGTTAATCCAGGATACTCAGCCATCTTGGATTCCATGGCTTTAGTTACATCTCTGAATCACCTTTTCCTGTGGAAGCTAATCTGATCATAGGTTCTGAGGATGTGTTGCTGGTGTGGCCATTATTCTGCCTATTATATTATTGAGTGCAACACTTCATATACTGTGAAAACCTACTGTGTAACCTTGGGAGAGAGGTGGTGGAATAGCTTTTCACTAGACTGTGTGCTCTGGGTGGAATATATTTTTAATAGCTAATCCTACAATTTTTCTTACCTTGAGAGAAGTTATATCAAAAATAATGTTAAATGGCTTGTTTTTAAAATTTCATTTCTGGAGATTGGTGTTGAGAGCATATGTGAATGACATGATTAGAGTTTTAAAGAAGTGTAGAGTTTTCTAAAACAGCCTAACATACGGTTATAGTTCTTATGGTACAATACAAAAAATAGCATTTCAGTTGCATTTTTGCAGCAGTCATATATCATAATATGATTTTTTTTTCCTCCTGTAATCTGAAAAAAACTTTCAATATTATGGACACATTTTTAGGCCCATGGCTGGAAACAAAAGAGCAGCAGAGCTGCCAGCTACCTTGAAAACAGCTGGAAGAGACAGTGTAAAGAGCTGGTGAACCTGATTTTCCAGTGTGAGGACTCAGAGCCATTTAGACAGCCAGTGGACCTAGTGGAGTATCCAGTAAGTCTCTATCATCTTGTTTGGTGAATTGGAGATGGGGGGGGTATGTAATTAAAGCTTGAAGAGTGGAAATCTAGGCTTTATGTTAGCATTCTTCCACTTGTCACTAAATTAATATAGAAGTGTATGTTAGTCCTAGCTCGTTTAAAGACTTAGCCAATACTACATAACATTGGGGGCGGGCTCTGCTTGATTCTCCATGTATAGGCTGAGCAGTAGGAAAACTGAAAATCAGATAAAATTTCACTCATAAATAAAAGAAAATCTTAAAAAAATAAGATTATAAGAACACAGATTTACTGTAGGAAGCTTGGGAATTATAGGAAATTTCCTGCTACCAGAAGTTAGTCATTTATATTTTGAGGTATTTTTTCCTACTTTTTGTCTGGATCTCTTTTCAAATGCTATTAATGAACCCTTAAGATCCTTCTAACTTGTTTTCTCTTCCTGCTAACATTTAAAATATTTTAGAGACTTTAAGTTCATCTTTTGGGGCTGGCGAGACAGCTCAGCGGACTAAGCACCTGCTTAGGCTAGAGCAGGGACTGGGGTTCAATCCACAGTGCCTCATGTCTCGCCGGCCCCACCCCTGGGTGCACTGAGCTGGTGTGTGTGGGTGTGGTGGCGCATGCCTGTAACCACAGTGCTGGTAAGGCTGAAAACAGGAGGACCATTATGAGCCCGAGCTGTGTAGTGAGACCCTGTACAAAATACATTTTTTTAAAAAAGTTCATCTTTGACTAATTAATTGTTATTTTTAAAACCTAGGACTACCGAGATATTATAGATACGCCAATGGATTTTGGAACAGTGAGGGAAACTCTAGAAGCAGGAAATTATGACAGCCCTTTGGAATTTTGCAAAGACATCCGGTTAATATTTAGCAATGCCAAAGCATATACACCAAACAAAAGGTCAAAGGTAATTTGTTAAAATGATTTGTTTAAAATATGTATGATCATGTATTTTTGCATTTGCTGATAGAGGGTGGAGCATTAAAGATAAGATAATAATATGAGACTGCTATGAAGATTGGAGATATTGCCTATAGCTATAGTTTTGGTCTTCCAGCAGTTGATGTTTATCACCTCCTAAAAATTTCTAAACAAAGATTGATGAGAATAAAGATACCGGTAGAAAATGAACAAGTGTAATACAGAGAATGAAAAGACTTTTTTATACATTGAAGTTTCTTACAAACACATTGGAAATGTTGGCAAAATATTAAAAGTAATAAAAATAAAAAGGCTCAGGCAAGGCCTGGAGCTGTATAGCTCAGTGCTCTTTGGGTTCAGTTCCTAGGAGCACAACATTTAAAAAGTGATAAAAGGAAAATCTGGTGTATAGTTGTAACTGCTTACACTAACATCTTGAATCTGAAATGTTATTGTTTAAGAACAAATAGCACATTCCTCAGTTTTTGTTACATGTTTTATGTTAATTTTTCAGTTCTTTGTGAGGTGTAATAAATGTCAAGGTTTCCACGTCACATTCTTGGTGAATTCATGCACATCACCTTCATAGCCAGTGTGATGAATACTATAAATAACACAAAGGAGAGATGTAAAGTAGGATGCTTGTTTGATCTAGTGGTTTCTGTCTTCATTTCCTATAATACCTCTGTTGTCCGCACTTTCCTACCTGGCTTCTCCCGCACTGCTCCATCCAGGCTTAGTGGCAGAAGTCTTGCTGCATTTGATTGCCAGGTTGCTTATTGGGTCAGGTTAACATTCAAGCCCAATATTTTCCAATATTTGGAAAATTCCAGCTATTCAGAACAAAGGCTCAGATATTTGTATTTTGAAAGTCACTGTGACATTTATAATGATCCAAAAGAAGACCGAATCAAACTTTCCACCAAGAGAAGAATAAATAAGATGTGTTATACCCATTTATCCATACAATGAAAGCTATTTGGCCATAAAAAGAAATGAAGTTCAGACACATGCTACAATGTGGATGAATCTTTAAGACATGTTAGGTAAAATAAGGCATGCCTGTAATCCCAGCTCTAGGGAGACTGAAAGCAGGAAGATCACTATGTGAGACCCTGTACCAAATAGATGTTAGAAAAAGAAGAAGAAGAAAGAGAAAAAAGAGATGGCTAGTGAAAGGGACTCTGAATTGATTGGTTCATATATCACAAGTATATTTGCAGGAAGTTGTTTGCTCTCTAGGAATTGGCTAGCTCTGGGATGCAACTAGTATCATGGGCCCATATGCTTGAGTATTACAGAAAATTAAGTCAGGTATAGTGACTCTTACCTGTAATTCCAGTTATTTGGGAGCCTTAGGCAGGAAGCTTGCAAGTTCAGGCCAGCCTGGGCAAGTTAGACCTTGATTTAAAATTAAAAACAAAATGGGCTGGAATGTACCTCAGTGGTAGAGATTACTTAAGTTCAGACTCTTAATACTGTCTATATGTGGAGAGGCAGTACAGCAGATGTAAAAAATGTAGTAAGTATTCTAAGGGTCTTGGGCATGTTTTCATGGCTTATTGGCTCTTTTTATATCTTCTTAACATTAGCTGATCAAGTCCTTTGCTCATTTAAGAAATTGCACTGTTTGTAGTGTGTGAGTGTGGGTTTTTTTTTGTTGTTGTTGTTTCATATACATCTCCTTTCCCCATAATTGGGACCTTGCGCTTGCCAGGCAGGTCGTGATGCTGCTGAGCTTTTCTGCCTGGTCCTGTTGTTGTTTCTTGAGACAGAGTCTCACTGTGTAGTTTAGGCTGGGTTTGGACTCACTGTGTAGTCCAGGTTGGCCTTGAACTCATGGTAATCTTTTTGCCTCAATCTCCAGAGTGCTGGAATTATAGGCATATGTCTCCATGCCTAGCAAGTATAGTTCTTCTCTATTAAAGATACTACACTTTTATGAGATACGTAGATTTTTTTTTTTTACTGTGTTGGTGATGTCCTTTGATTCACAATAGTTCTCAATTTTGAAGTCCAGTTTATTTGTATTTTCTTTTGTTTCTTATGCTTTTGATTTCATATCTTAGTAAACGATTGCTGAGTCAGCATCCTACAGATGTCCCATGTTTTGTGAAGATTTTGTGGTTTAATTCTTACATTTAGATTATTGAGCCATTTTGAGTTAATATTTGTATATGATGTGAGGTGGGAGCCCAAGCATTCTTTTCTGTTGGAAATTGAATTGTTTTACCACCCTTTGTTGAAGAGAGTACTCTTTTTCCGTTATCAGATAGATAATGGCACTCTTGTTGGAAACCATTTAGCCATCAGTTTTCATTCTGGGCTCTCAAATCTAGTGAATTCAGTGTGTGCATTTGTTCATGTGCTCATAACATTCTTTACTATGGCTGTAGAGTGGGCTTTGAAATCATGTGTGAACTTCCAGATTTGCTCTTTCGGCTGTGGTACCTGGAGGTTGTTGGAGATCACTGTGTACCAAAAACTGGTTTTTCCACTTCTTCAAAGTTTTGTTAGGGACTGTGTTAAGAGCACAGGCATATACTTTCATGAATAATGTAATGTTCTCCTGTTAAAAGTACTTATTTTTTAGTTCTGAACATGGGATAGCTTTCTATTTTAGACTTTAATTTCTTCCAGCAGTGTTTATTTTGGAGTATGGGTTTATACCTGCTTAGCTCAAAGCATTCCTGGATATTTTATTCTACAGAGCCATCTTCCTGGCTCATTCCTGGATATTTAAATGTAAATGGAATTACCTTCTTAATTTTGGATTGTTTATTGCCATTGTGTAGAAACATAATTGCTTTTTACATATTATTTTTGTACTTTGTGATTTTCCTAAATTCATTTATGATCCCTAGTAGCTTTCTTGTGTATTTTTTGTGAATTTCTGTATTTATAAGACCATGTTATCTGTGAATAGAGACACCTAAAATAAAGTTTTAATTTATTTGGACATAGTAACATAATTCAAAGATGAACAACAGTTACTAATCAAACAGTAGCAATTGTAACAGCATACTGTAATAAAAGTTCAGTGACTGTGTTCTGTTGCTCGCCTCCCAAGGGAAAGGCATTCTGTACAGTGTGGTTACACTGGACTGAGAGAAAATTCACTGCCCGAGTGAGATAGCACGACATTGTATCATGTTCTTCACTATGTTGAATAGCTTGAAACTTGTCATTAATTTATTTAAAAATTTCTTATTGGATTGTGGAGATAGTTCAGCAGTCTAAGTGCCTGCCTGACAAGCACAAGGACCTGGGTTCGATCCCTGGTGCAGCATGCTGTGCTGGCCTGGAACCCCAGGTGTACCATGCTGGCCCCAAAACCAGGTGTGGTGGCGCACACTTGTAATCCTGGCACTCAGGGAGGCTGAGACAGGAGGATCACTATGAGTCTAAGCTTCATAGAGAGACCTTGTACCAAACAAATAAATAGATTGTAAAAAGAAATTTTTTATTAATATATTTGGACCATGGGTAACTGAAACCACAGATAAAATTTGTATACAGTGTTGAATAGCAGTGGGGAAATGTACAGTGTTGAATAGCTGTGAGTTTCCATAAATATCCTTTGTCATGTTGAGATGGTTGTCAGTTTTAGCATTCTTTGTAGTTAGTCACTATTTTGAACTGAGCTGTATTACTGTTGTTATTATTATTATTTTCTGTGAAAACTATTTAAAAAATTAAAAATGGTGATAACGAGAGGTTCCAAACTTAAAATAATCTACAAGAAAGTATTCATCTTGTTAAAGTTGGTGATAATAAGCTAGTATTCAGGTTTAAAAGAAAAGAATAAATTTACAAAATATTTGAAATTGTTAAAGTATTTCAGAGGTGAAATATGACAAATTTGACATTTTCTTAGTTTAGTGCTTTTTTTTTTTTTTTTTTTGGTGCAGTGTCTCACTACACAGCTGAGATTAATAGTGATCCACCTGTTTTCACCCTCCCTAGTGCTGGAATTACAAGCGAGAGCCACCATTCCCGAACTCCATTGCCAGCTCAGCATTCCTGGATGTGGGGCCAGTGTGGCATGTAGTTCCAGGGATCAACCCTTGCCCCCTGCGCTTACCTAGGCAGGCACTTAGTTCACTGTGCTATCTCACTGGCCCTTAAATTTGCCATTTTGAGGAGGTGCATGTGAGATTCGTCTATGTGGTATGATTTAAAAAATATGTTGAATATTTGAATTTTAAAAGTTTATTACAGTAAAAGTGACATTGCCATTAATTCCCTTCAAAATACCCTCTCTTGCTTTAAACACAAGTAATTCATTATTCTTGCCACTTTCTAAAGAAGCTGCAGAAATCTCTTTTGTATCCTTAGGCATGATTCACACTTAGAGCTAGGTGATATCCCAGTCAAGTTGCAGAGAGAGATTGATACCAGTGTGTTTTAACTCTTGATCTAGAGATTCTACTCTTTTGCTGCATAAATAGCAGTCTTAAAATGATGGTGCTGGGGATATAGCTCAGCTATACTGCATCTGCCTGGCAAGCACAAGGTTCTGAGTTCAATTTCTGGCACCAAACAAACAAAATGAACCAACTTTCAAGCTAGCTTGAGAAGGGTACATTTTTGGGTTTTTACATGACAATGTGAAAATGGAACAAACACCCAACTGAAATCCTTTAACATATAGATGTTAATCCTGGATTCTAGGTCCTAGAGAGTTGCTTGGTTTAAAAAAAACTAATTTCTGGGGCCAGCGAGATAGCTCAGTGGTCTAAAGTGCCTGCTTAGACAAAGTGCAGGGACCACGGTTCGATCCCCAATACCACATGCTGCACCATCCCCACCCCTCAGGGTGGGCTGAGCTGGCCACCAAAATAAATAAATAAATAAATAAATAAATAAATAAATAAATAAATAAAATTCTTGCTACTTGATGTGTACATAGATGATGGCAGGAACAGAATGGGAATGCATAAGCAATTACTCATAAGTCAGTGATATATTGCAAATAATCTCAGTGATTATAATTAAAAAAAACCTCAGTAGCTGGGCATGGTGGTTCATGCCTGTAATCCCAGCACTCAGGAGGATTGTTACAAGTTGAAGACCAGCCTGGGCTACAAAGTGAGCTCAAGGCCAGCCTGAACTGCATAGTGAGACCCTCTCTCCAAGAGACAAAACAACAACAACAACAGTACTTTAAAAGATACAAGATAATTTTTGCTTTTACATCCTCACAGATTTACAGTATGACCCTGAGATTGTCTGCTTTATTTGAAGAAAAAATGAAGAAAATTTCTTATGATTTTAAAATTGGTCAAAAATTCAATGAAAAGCTTCGACGAAGTCAGAGGTTCAAGCAAAGGCAAAATTATAATGGTGTTGTTCAGCCCAACAAAAGTATAAGGTAAAGTGGTTATGGCTTTATATATAATTGATTTTTAGGATTATGATTTAGGGCTTTACTTACTACAAATTCTGAATGTTTTTCGAATACTATTCAGAGAAGACTAGTGGTTTTTACAGCCAAAAACATTTTTGTGAATATGGAGCTGTTGTGCTGATTTGTAATTTTGTAAATGTTTAAGCATTTGATGGAAATTAATAGATTTTTAAAAAATATTTATCAAGGATTAAAGTCTCATTTATTTCTTTTGTAATGAAGATGGCTCTTTAATGTAGAGTAAAATGATTATTATGCATGCCTTTGTGCATTTCATTGTGTAATGAAAGAGGTTTTATTAAATATAACTTTGTGAGGATTGTGTAGAAAAAATGAAGGGCTTATTCCTTTCAGCAGTAATTTTATTTTATTTATTTTATTTATTTTAGAGTATAATTAAATTGTTATTTATTTATTTATTTATTGACAACTCATACAGAATTTTACTTAACAAAGTAATATGAATTTCACAGTATTTGTTGTAATACATGGTATTGTCTTACAACCAGCTATTTATATTACCAGATATATACACATAAAATTGGAAGAAGAAGAAAACTGGAGCAATGTATAAGAAATTAAGAAAAGAAAAAGTACAAACAATTGAAAAAAGGAGGCGAAGCTAATTAGAGCATTGACTGCTTCTTTCCATTTCCACTTTAAAAATTTATTTATTTATTTATTTTTTGTCCTGTCAGAGGTGAATATTCTATTGGCATCTAAATACTATAAGTGTTTGAATTCAACTAAACATCTAACACTGTCTAGCAGTCTACAATATTAGTGGATTATTCTCAAAAGTTATTGACTTGAGCCGTTTACAGCTCTTCGTATTAATATGGATTTACTTTATATACCTCATTTTTATACTTTTCTACTGGATGGTTAAGACCAAGATAAAGCAAGACCTATATACCCAGAAATGTAACTTTTGTATCTGATAAGGTCAGCCAAGTACTCTCAGAATTTATCCTGTAGCCCTGTACCACCTTTTGTACATCCTTTTGTCAGTGTCTGACATGAGGATGAGTCATGGCCATTGCTTGACCAATTTGCTCTCTGTGAAGGCTTGAGAAAATGTTTTTTCTCTCCATGTGACTCTCCCCAGGCTCACTTTAGATCCTCCAACACATTTCTCTGTGGCTCCATAATCTTCTTGATCAGAAAATTTGGAGCACAACTGAGTTACATGTTGTTACAGTACAGGTTGTCCTATGTCCCGAGTCTTCACTGACCTTGAAAGGCTAGGGCCAAAATGTTGGCCAATCATGCAGCCCTTTTCTCCAATCAGCAGTAATTTTATATTTATATTCTGTCTTTGCCTACATAACTCACTTTCGTATCAAATTTTAGGTGAAGCTTGTAACGTGAAGTTTTACATTACAATGTGAAAATAGTAATTTTGAGTTTGTCCCCATGTATATATTGAATGTGTAGTGTACTGTTGATAGTTTTTCTTTGTGGTTGGTCTGATTTCAGGCTGGCTTTGAACTCTGTGTAGCATAGGCTGGCCTTGAACTCACAGTGGCCTCCTGCCTCTGCCCCACAAGTGCTGGGATTACAGGCTTATACCACTATGCCTACTCAACATTCCCATTTAGAAAAGTGTTCATTTGAATTACTCTGTGGTTAACAATGTTTTTCCAGCCTGAGGACTTTTTATTTTGGTACTGGGGAATTGAACTCAGGACCTTGTGCTTGCCAGGCACGTACTTATGCCACTGAGCTATGTCCCCAGACCACTGAAGGACATTTTTAAAATATTTCCTATAGAATAGAAAAGTGGTAATAAATTTGTACTGTGTATCTACTAGTGTCTTAGTTTATCTTCATCATGGAAGGTTTCTTTTTCATTCATATGGAATTCTTAATTGATATATTATCTACCCATCAGCATTTTTTAAAATGTATTTGGTACAAAGTCTCATTTGCAGCTTGGATTCATAGTCATCTTCCTGTTTTCAGCCTCCCCAGCACTGGGATTACAGGCATGTGCCACTACACCCAGTCTGGGTGGCTAGCTCAGCGCACCCATGGACAGGGCTGGTAGGGTATGTGGTGCCAGGGATTGAACCCCGGCCCCTGTGCTTGCAAAAGCAGGCACATGGTCTGCTGAGCTATCTTACCAGCCTACCCATCAGCATTTTGGATGAGCTGTCCTACTGCCTTCTAATCCCATTATTTTTGAAGAGAAGTTAGGTATTAATCTTTTTTTAATGTTTTTAGTACAGGGTCTACAAGGATCTCACTGCCTAGATTGGACCAAAGTGATCCTCCTGTTTTCAGCCTCCCAAGCACTGGGATTACAGGTGTGCACCACGATGCCCAGGCTCAGTCACTGTCTCAGCAAGTCTTGGGGGCAGGGCCAGCATGACTTGTGGTGCTGGGGATCAAACCCTGGTCCCTGTACTCTGCCTAAGCAGGTGCTGTAGTCCGTTGAGCAATGTGGCCAGCCCCTAGATATTAGTCTTAACTAAGGTTTCTTCCTTGTAGAAATTGTTCTATATCTTTAGCTTTCAACTGACTGTGTTATTTGTATGTTTGGATATCTTTGAGTGTGTTAGTCCAGTTTTGTGGATGTTTAATGTTTTTCATATTTGAGAGGTTTTTGTTCACTGTTTCTTTAAATATTCTGCCTCTTTTTCCCCTTCCCTTTTGGCATTCCTACTTCATGTAGCAGAAAAAGTGGAATGCTGAAGTTCCCGTCCCCATGGCTCTCTCATTTTTACTTCATTGTCTTTTCTCTCCATTCCTCAGACCAGATAATCTTTAGTGATGTGTCTTCCAGTTCTGATTCTTCTGCCAGCTCATATCCTGCTGCTGGGCCTGAATATTCATTTCACTTACTGTACATTTGGGTTTTTTTGTTTTGTTTTGTTTTTAAAGTTAAAAGGCTCCTTAATTTTTTTATTCCTGGTCCCACTGCCTCAATGTAGAGAGCAGTGTACCTGATGCAATGAAAAGAAAGAAAAAGACAAAGCTAGAACAGATAAAAGACCTCAGGAATGTACATCTAATTGATACTACGTTGCATTAATCAATAGCTGCACTTTTTACAAACTGTGGCTATGACAGTCCTGAACCAGAAGGGTTTCCGTTGAAGCTGCAGTAACTTTTCTGACTATGGATCATTGTTCCTTCTCTGCCAGATTTTTGCAGTTCTTCTAATGCATTTGGGACGACTGTCTCAAAGTAACCTGCAGCTTTCCTCACAACTCCTCTCTCTCTCTCTCCTGCTAAGAACTGTAGCCCTGTTTTGTTTTGTTTTTTTAAAACCTTCTACTACTCTATCCACCACCATAGGGACTGCCAGAGCTTCTTCCACCAAAACTGCCCTCCTTCATGGGGCCATAATTTGATTGCTGCTGTCCACTGCAATTTCCAAAATCATTATAGTTCCCACCACCACCATAGTTACCACTACCAAAATTTCCTCCTTCATTGTAACCATCATATCCTCCTCCACCACCACCGTATCCACCACCTTGGTTTCCATATACTGGTCCACCACCACCATACCCTCCTCTACTACTATAACCAGGACCACCACCATAGTTTCCTCCATCACCTCCAGATCCGTTATATCCACCATTACCTCCTCCATAACTACCTCTACTGCCACCTCCTGCACCACCTTAACCTCTTCCACCAAAGTTTCCACCGTGGCCCAAATTTCCTCCACCCCCTCCAAAGTTTCCTTCACGATCCATAAGGTTGCCAGATCGACCTCCACGGCCTTCTGTGATCCAGCAGACTACATCTCTTGTTTAGAAAGGGCCTTTTTCACTTCATAATTATGCCCATTAATAGTGTGGCATTTCTGAGCAACAGTTTAATCAACTGTGTCATGATCATCAAAAGTTACAAAAGCAAATCTTTTTCCCACTCTGCCTGTCTTCCATAACTTCTGTGGTTTCAATCTTGCCATGTTTTTCAAAGTAGTTTCTC
Source organism: Octodon degus (assembly GCF_000260255.1). NCBI lineage: Eukaryota > Metazoa > Chordata > Mammalia > Rodentia > Octodontidae > Octodon > Octodon degus. The sequence goes on along the minus strand of NW_004524621.1, from coordinate 2,133,168 downwards.
AAATTATGTTCTTCTGTATTTTCTTTAATACCACCAAAAATTGTCTTCACTATTAGATGGGCACCAGGCTTTACTGAATCCTCTCTAGAAACAGCTCTCTTTGGTTCCACGACACGCCCATTAACTTTGTGTAATCAGGCACACATTGCTGCATGCACCTCTTCAACACAAGAGTAAGTCACAAAACCAAAGCGTCTGGAGCGTTTTGTTGGAGGATCTCTCATCACCACCCAATCTGTGAGTGTGCCCCATTTCTCAGAATGTCCTCTTAAACTATCATCGGTAGTTTCAAAACTCAGACCACCAATAAACAGCTTCCTCAACTGCTCTGGCTCCTTTGGATCATGGCCTTCATTTTGAGACCAGACTCGCCTCTTCCAACTCAAGTTCAGTATGGGATCCACTTACTGTACATTTGAACTCTGGAATTTCTGTTTGGATTTTCCTATTATCTGTCTTTATTTATATTCTGTATTTGATGAGTCATTGTTAAAACTTTTTTGGTTCTTTGTTTTTGTTTTTGGTTCTTTGTTTTGTTGGTACTGGGGATTGAACTCAGGACCTTGTGCTTGCCAAGCAGGTGCTTATGCCACTGAGCTATCTTCCTTTCCTGTCCCTCTTCTCCCCCCTCTTCTCTCCCCTTCCCTCCTC
>NW_004524621.1:2086985-2132417 GCF_000260255.1 Octodon degus | reverse complement strand
CTCCCCTCCCCTCCCCTGTTCTCTTTTCTTTCTTTGAGACAGTGTCTTGCTGTGTAGTTCAGGCTGCTTCTGAAATTATATAGCCCAGGCTGGCCTCAAATTTACAGCAATCTTCCTGCCTTAGCCTCCCAAGTGCTGGAATGGCAGGTGTGTGCCACATGCCTGGCTGATTTTTTTTTTTTAAAGCACATTATCTGCCATCCCATGGATTAATGATAGTTTAAAATGTGATAATTCAAGCTTGAAATTTCTTAATCACTGTGGAAACCATTGGTTTTCTAAAGAATTATGATTACCTTTAAGCTTAAAGTCTGTTTATCTTTTTGTAGTAAGGGAAAATAAGGTTACTTGAATATGAGTATTACCCAGACTTATTTAAATTTCTGTGGATGCTGAGATACAAGTAGTTTGGTCTTGTAACAGATCCAGCTTGTTTTGATGTTTTCTAACTTTATTATCTGTTCAGGTTTTGTTGGTTTCTGTTGGGTTCTTTTTTTATACTGCCTTTAGGAATATATAAGAGGTTAAGAGTGCAAGTTGTATGGCTCAAATTCATAGTATAAATGAATGCCAGTTATCACATAAATATTGATTCTTTACATTTTATCTAAAGGATGTAAATTTGTATATAGCTATTACGTAGGTCAGTTGTTCATTAATCCAAGTTTGAATAAGACATTGTCAAATATAGAGCAAAAAAGAATGATAGTAATCCATGCTAGGATAAGATATTAATAGTGAATATTTTAGTATCTTGATCATTAAATGACTCTCAGCTTAAGCAGTAATAAATATCCTGTGATCTAAATATTCTCTGAACCAGTTTTTTTCTGTTCTACTATGTATTTTTCTTTTGTTCATATCTTTGACAGAAATAACAAGCAGAAGCGGTTAAAATTTCAGCCAAAAATAATTCCTGATTTGGTAGGTTCTCCTATCCAGTCTACCTCAAGTAGGGCAGCTCACTCTACAACACAGAAGGCAAATGCTGGTGCCTCTTCAGGTGCTACATCTGGGGACTCTTCAGATTCAGCGGGATCACTGGAGCGAAGGAGAAGAAACAGACCTGTAACTCTGCGAAATGATTCTCTGCTATCTGGTGAGAGGCTGCTGAGCACCAGACTCTGTAACATTGCCATACTTTGGGGTTATGGAAAAATGTGATAAAGACAGCCTTGACAGTAAGGAGCTTACAATTTGTTAGTACAGGCAGAAATAATAAACATGGAACAATTTGAATGTATTTGATAAGAACTGTTCTGCACATGGTGTGGCAGCAATTTATGTGAATTTTTAATCTTTAAAATTTTAAACAGTACAACGTAAATATTCACTATACTTCATGTACAGAATTCAATATTGTTTGTATCTTTTTAAATTATGACTGGTAAATTCTAAGCTATTTATGCCATGGCCATTTTGTAGCATAACTGTAACTGATGGTGAACCTTTATTAGCATTGTATAAGGCCATGGTGGTTATGTGCTTCTGTATGATACTGAGTCATTTTTGGTGTCTTGTGGTAGTATCTGACTAAGGAGTCTTAATGATGTTTGCATTTTTACTCCAGTGTTTCATTAAGTGGTATTGACAGTACATCTGTAGATAGAAGTTTTGGAATGGAAGTGAGCTATAGTAAACTGCCTTTCAGAAGTCGAGCTGATACTGTTACTCACTGTATTCACATTACATAATGTCCTCAGGGTTTGTGGGAATGAACTGTTTTGTCAGTGTGTGGTGCAGTCATTGAAAATGACTAGGAAAGAGGCATCACTTCTCAAGCAGGCATATTTAGATACAGCAGTGATAGAAAAAAAGGTGCAGAAAGGACTGAGAAAACTGATTTGGGAAATGAAAGAAGGAATTAAGATGAAGGTGGCAGAGTGCATCCACATTTCAGAGGTTATTGAACCTTCCAGAAGAGTCTGGATTGTTTAACTGGGTCTTCTGTTGAGCAGGGAGCCCCTAACAAACTCTTCTCAGGGAATTTGACCAGTCTTGTGGTGAGGAATGGGAAGGAGCTGCTGATGAGGCTGAGCTGAAGTAGTCGAGGTGGGAAGGCAGCAGTTTCAAAGGGGAAGCACCACTTGGTGTCTGCTGTCTTTCTCATACAGCCACTTTACTATTGAGCACAGAGCTCACTTTGTTATGGACCAGAATGTTGTCTTTTAACAGTATGTTTCCACTATTTTGATGATGTTTTTATTTATTGAATGTAGGAGACTGATCTGCACCAGTCCCAGGTCCCTATCTCTGTTCCAGGCACCACCCATGGGGAACCAGCCCACTCTAGTCTTTCCTCACCTATGTAGGGACCCAATCCTGCTAGCTTGTTCCCCTGATCTGGTGACAAACAAGGATGTAGGACACACAGAGTTAGTTTAGCATGTGGGCTGCCAGGGGGCTCTCACCTCTAGTAGGCAGAGGAGCCCTGAGTGTCTGGTTAGTCTTCCTTTTATTCACTCAGATGCAGGCATAAGCAAATAAAATAGCACAAGATTCATCTGCTTCCATATCCATTTAGTACATGCCCAGGGAAACAACTTGATCTCAGCTGAATTGACCCCCCCCTCCCCCCAATAACCTGCAACATACCATCGCGCCTGCTCAATTAGACCTCAATTTTCCTCTGGTCTCCTACACCAAAATAGATGATAGGCACTTAAGAAATGTCTAGATTTAATGGGGGACAAAAAACCCACAAGAAATTTGTAGTTTCTATCTTGTACTCATACTTGTGCATGTACTTACAAATAGAGTACTGGGGAAAAACCACCTGAGCTGTTTAAATTATTTTTTGTATATACCACTATGTGTTGTGTGTCCCTGTGTGTCTGTCTCTATATGTCTATATTTCTTGAGCTGAGTGCATATGTGGTACTGCTGTGCTGTTGGGAACAGCTAGAGAGACCAGCACTATGTTGTGACAAAGGACTCAAAATGATGTTTTTTTCTATCTGAAATACCTATTTGAGATTATGGAAGGAAGATGGAGTGGGGTCAGTTAGATTTTGAAATGGAAATTTGTTTATGATTTTCTAAAGTATTTTCTGAATGTATTCTAGAATTAATATTTTTAGAAATAACAGTGCACAAACTCAGTATACCTTTTAATGTCAATTTTTCCCGCTGTCTTTGAAATTGCTTTAAAAAAAATGCTAAGTAATTTAAAAATCATTTTTTATTATAATGTTGTGAAAGAACTGCTTGCTTATGTGAATGCACACAGGAAAATGTATGTAATTAACTATTTACACTTCTGTTTTCCTTAGAAAGTGAAATGGAAGATTCCTTGGCTACCTCTTCATCCTCTTCTGCTTTCAATAGCTCAGAGGAAAGCAAAGACAGTTCAAGAGCACGAGATTCCTCACGTGGCGGGCTTACCAGAAGCAGCAGCCTCAGGGTAACCAGAACTCGAGCAGCTCAGAGGAGAACTGGTAAGAGACCCTTGGACAGTGCACATATTCTGCAAGTCATTTAGAATATTGAAATTAAAAAAAAAAACAAAACTTTCTAATCTTACTGCTACTTTATTTCCAGGTTCTCTTGCCTTAGAAAATGGATATGGCAGAAAAGCCACTCGAAAAAGAGTCTATTTAAGTGATTCTGATAACACTTCACTGGAGACCAGTGAAATTCTAAAAGTCAGAGCTGGTAATAACCGAAAAGTCCTACGCAGATGTGCTGCTGTGGCTGCCAATAAGATAAAGTTAATGAGTGATGTAGAAGAAAATTCTAGCTCTGAAAGTGTGTGCTCTGGTCGGAAGCTTCCTCACCGCAATGCTTCTGCTGTAGCTAGAAAAAAGTTACTGCATAATTCTGAAGATGATCAGAGCCTAAAATCAGATACTGAAGAAGAAGAGCTTAAAGATCAGTCTCTACCATTGCTAACGTCCAGTGTGCACGTTTCCCAGAATACTGGCAGTGAACCTGAAAATGGAGATTCAGAATCAGAAAGTGAATTGCGAGTAGCCCGGAAAAATTGGCATTCTAATGGTTGTAAGTCCCTTACTCAAACAAGTTCCAAAACCAAATTTCCTAAGATAGAGTCCTCTGAGGAAGACTCTAAAAGTCCTGAATCAGATAACGGTCACAACAGAACTGGTGGTCCCTCAGCTCTGGAGAGGAAAGTTGAAGCAGAGGGCATCTCAGAGGAAGCAGACTCTGAACCAGGAAGCAAGGCATTTCGCAAGAATGGGAATTTCTTCAAGAAAGTAAAGATCTTAAGTGATTCTGAAGACTCAGAATCCGAAGAACAAGACAGAAATGAGGACATATGTCACAAAATGGAAACGAGCACAGTTTTAGGAAACTTGAAATGTGAGCCTGTTTCTAGGTCTCAATGCTTCTCAGATGAGGCTGAAAATTATTTAGATTCAGATGATGACAAAACAAAAGAGAAACCAAACAATTCTATAGAAGGTATGGTTCTTGATTTAATCCCACTGATTTCCTTTCCTGATGATGAACATTGACTTTATTTCCTCTTGCAGTTTATCTTTGTTAACCATTTCTCTCTACCCTATGCATAGTGTTAGCCTTTTCTGTTCATCTCTTAAATTCTTACATACATGCATAATTATTTGCCCCATACTTGGTTTTATTCAGCCAGGAATAATGTTGGCGTTAACTTAATTTAAAGATGCCACACCTGTTCTTGGTGATGGAGATACTGTATTGAAGATAGGCTTGAGCAAAGCAGAGGCAAGCACACACTAAGCTGTAGGAGTGGCGGCTTGAGAAGAGGAAAGAGAGTAGGGCATTTTGCTGAATTGGTAATAATGATAACAGCAAACAGAGCAATTATTGAGCTGTGTCAAGAAGTTTTTCTAATTACTTTATGCTGTTAACCTGAAAAAGTTTAGTTATATCTTCTATGAGGTAAGTACTATTATACATTCTTTGTTTGGTTTTCGTGGTACATGGTCCTTCTACCTGAGTTACAACTTCAGCCTCTTTTTAATTTATTTGAGACAGTCTCAGTAAATTGTCCAGAGCTGGATGTGAACTGGTAATCCTCATGCTTCAGCCCTCCAGAGTGCTGGATTACAGGCCTGTGCCACCATGACTGGCTTCTTTGTCTGTTTTATCTCTAATAACTGTGGAGCCCACAGTGGTAAAATAACCACTGAATTAATACCATGTTCCTGGTAAATGAGGATTGATAGAAAAGTAGAAGGCAGTGAAACCTAAGATTGAAAGTGGTATGAATGTAGTTTGTGGAACTAGGGTAGGTTTCATGGAGACTGAAAAAGAGTTTGCTCTCCTTAGTGCAGTGAATGGGTTTGCCCTGTATTCCTGTCAGTGTTGCTATTTCAAAAGCCTGGAATGTTACTCCTGGGAATGTGCTGTATGGTAAGTGGTGCTGAAAGATAGAGTAACTTTAAAGTAGTAAGAAGCCTGAACTATCCCGTTCACTGTCATCAGTCCTCCAAGTTGATAAGAATTCTGGATTTCAGTTGATCAGATGTTGAATGTTTGTTTTAACTTTACTCTTTCATTAAAAATTAAGAGAATGCTCTTTTAATTTTTAGATTCTATATCACAAGACAGTGGACAGAGCAGAAAAGTTTCCAGGAAAAGGGTCTGCTCCAGTGACTCAGAGAGCAGCTCAAAGGTAACCAAGAAACCATCACAAGCCACAGCAGGTCGCCCAAGGATCACTCAGAGCCGCATAGCTGCAGCTGGCAACAAGCTCAAGCTTGTGAATGATGCTGAAGATATCAGCTTAGTAAATATGTGCACGAGGAAGAAGGGTGGGCGGAAGAAAGCACTCCGTTGTGCTGGCCCCACAGCTAGGAAATCAGTAGGTGAGAGTGAGGAAGATGTGAATGGGGCAAGGCCAGGTGAACAGTGTGCGCATGCGGGCATGCCACTTGCCACTGACTCTCTGAGCTGTGCGGAACATGCCAACCAGCCTTTAAATGGAGACTCAGACTCCGAAGGTATTTGGGCTTCAGACCATGTAAACAGGCTTCCTAACAGTAACAACACAGATGTACCTTCTAAAACAGAGAATTCCCCCAGTGAGTCTTCAAAAGATTCCCCAAGCTATGCTCCAGGGAGTGAAATGGGTAGAAAACTTTCTTCTGAGTCAACTTTGGCACAAACAGCTACTACGGAGAATACTTTCGAAGAGGAACTGAATTATGGGCTCCGCAGATGGAATGGCAGAAGACTCAGGACATATGGCAAGGCTCCTTTCAGTAAGGCAAAAGTGCTTGCTGATTCACAGGCAACAGCAGAGATGGAAATAAAACGGAAGAGACTACATCCTGAATTGGAAAATGTGCAGATGTCTAGAACCCCTGGATGTTCACAATATGGACCCAGCACCAGTCCCAGGCCATTGGATCCAGGCTCTGCAACTGAGTCAGATGCTGACTGTACGGACAACACAAGAGGCAAAAGGAGGAAAGCTAGAGGAAAAGCAAGAGTAGTTAGAAAAGGTAAAACTTTTACAACTAATCTATCTAAAACTGTGAGACATCAAAGACAACGCAAACGTCCTAGGTTAAGTGTGGATGATAATGACTGGGAGGATTTGGACTATGCAAAATCTAAAAGAGTTCTTCGACGTTCAAAAATAAAAACCAGAAACCAGGGTAGAAGGACTGTGAGATACCATGATGGAGATGATGATAGAAGCTTAGAGAATGTGTTAGAGTTCAATGATTGCACCTTATGACCTTGAGGGAAGGCCAGTTATTTAAAGAGAAAATGGACTGGAGTTTGGTGAATGCTGGCTCATGAAATTATTTTTTTGTCTTACAATTCAGGGAATATATTTATATTTTTCTATGAAAAGTTATGAATGTGACTAAATCATGACTGTTATTTTTATTTGCACTTGCTGGTCTTTGTAGCAGCATTCAACACAGGTGCCAAAATATGCTTCATTTTGGGGGCAGATCTACTTTAATAGTATTTGACTACATATAGCAAGTTTGAAATATGTTAAACACTAGACATCCTGGTTATGAAAACCAGTGAGCATTACTTTGATGGTAGCAAGTGTTGTGCAGTTCTTTTTCTGAATTTATCCAGAGGTAGTTTTTCTAACTCCTGTGCTTTAGGAGAACAATTTCACATGACCTATGTTTACAGATTCTTCATCCATATTATGTGTATACTGACATTATAATCATGGGAAATGTGACCATGATTAGCAGGCAAGGTACCACTCCCTGCTTCTATTCCTTCCTTGGCTACTTGAGGATATTGTATTATACTAGATTTGGTCATATTCATTGAAATGGTTTCCAATTTCTTTCCAGTGCTATTGGGTCATTTTTCTTTTTAAGGACAACGTGATCACTTTTATATTATAAACTTGAATTTATAAAGTGCTAGTAAATTATTTTCAGTGCTTGAGTGTGTATTTAAAGCTGGAAGGCCAGAACATAGTCATAGTATTTCCTTTCACATTGTTCACTAACAAAATACCATATAATTTTATCTTCTGTCCAATGTCTTCTGGCTTTCATTGTGATTTAACCAAAATTTTGCTCTTCCATAATCTTACTCTGAAATAGAGGACTTTGTGTGCCTTAGATTTAGGGAAAGTGTGTTGTTAAGTAGGGCTAACAAAGAGTATTTACATTGTATGTAGATTTCCCCCATCTGTATTAAAATTATAGGGTTGAGTTTTTTTAAGTGTGCAATTGTAAATCTTACCTGTGTAGGACAGTAGTTCAGTGTCATTTTTCATCTCTTTGTTTTCGCCCACTGCTACCAGGTGCAATCTTAAGTGTTCTTTGCTGGGGCAACTAAGTATTTATTAGTGACCTCTAGTCTAAGTGAGAAGAAGCTGTCATGTTTTGTGAGAAAATAATTTAGGAATCCAGTTAAAGTGAAATATCACCCTGAATACCTATAGTATACTTTGTTTTTGAGCCAAATACAGTAATTACTTCTACTTGATAGCTTTTATGCTACTCCAAACAGTGTAGGTGGCCATTCTTAGCTTGTTTGTGCCTGAAATGGTTTACATATTTTCTAGTTAAAAAGTTACAGTATTGCACCATTAAGTTATTTGTTAGCCCTAATTGTGCTTTATTTTAGACAGAGTTAACCCTTTTTCCTATTTCCTTGAGGTGACAGGAAAAGCATCTGATTTCTGATATCAGTGTTAGAGAATATTCTTAGGTGTTCTACCTTTGAGTCATCTATTTTATTTGACATGGTAGGACATACCTTTTCTTTCTACTCCAACATAGGGAAGGGTGCTTTTGGACATTTCCAACTGAGATAGGTGGGATAACTGCCTGTCATTTGATGATTTAGAGAACCCTCTCACCACATGGCCAAAAGAACAATGCTTTTCTTCTCAGAATTCCTGTTGAGTGAACAGGAGGCAGACTGATTCAGTGTAATTATCTTGACTGTTCACTTGAAAAAATTCACGAGATGCCTTTTACATAAAAATGGTAATTGTTTTCACATCCATTAATTTATTTAACTTCTTTCTAAGCCTCTCTGCTTTATATTTGTTCTCAGGGCTGTAACTCCGTGTTACCATCATCTGCAAAAAGGTACCAAAAATCCACAAATAAATATGAAATACATTTATGAGTACATACTTTTCTTTTGTAAACCAATTTTTGACAGTTTGGACTTCATTTATAGAACTGTTTTCATTCTTTGGACTGAAGTAACTTGTCATGGACTGACTGGTCATGCAATTACTAACTTACCTTTTTTTCCAAACTGCTGAGACTTTTTTTTTTAAATGGAAGCAGTATTTTGTTGTAATCAGATTTAGTTTTATCAGCAAAAGCAGGAATGGGCCTATGATTATAAAGTGTGGTTGACAGTGGAGGCCTCTCAACTTCCAAAGGAAAATTAAGGACTTGGGGAGCAGAGCATTTTTTATGGTTTGTTTCGTTTTGTTTGGTTAGTTATGGTGCTATTCCTAAAGTTAGCTTTGAATATGTGACACACACCCCTAAGAACCTTTAAGGAAAATTAGTAAGTAATAAGTAGTTAAATTGTTTACATCAAGCACTAGAACATATTTGACTTTACTTCACGTGAAATGCGCAGGGATTTAATGCACAGATGTACTTTAATGTTTAGGATCAGCCAGAAAAAGACAAAAGTGGATTTCAAAGTGAAAATGAACTGGTCCAGAAAGAAGTGCTATAGCTTTCCATTGCACTTGAAGTAACTTAATGGTGTACATGAAAAAAAGAAAAAAAAGATTTTTTTTTTTTTTTACCTGTGGTTGTGTATGTCCAAAGTCCTAAGATTTTATTCATTTATAATTTTTAAAAAGCTTTAGATTTGATTTAAAAAGTATTTAGATTTGATTTTTTTACTTCTTTTGAAAGATTAATTTTACCAAGCATATTAAGTGAAAAAATTCAAACATTTAAGACAGATAAAGTTTAAGAAGTATTTTTTTCTTCCCGTATCTTATTTAAAAAGGGTGTACTGACAACATGTAATTTCTGAATAAAAGGAAATTTTATCCCATGTTCAGATTATTCTGAGGGTGGTCATTCTTGCTTTCTCTTGTCTTAACTAGAAAATACTTTATTTATTTAGCTGAAATTATTTTCAATTTAGTAATCCTTGGAAACAATGTGGTAACAGTTATTTTTGGCTTTTAAGGTACACCACAAAGCTCTCTTTAAAAAAAAAAAAAAGTGTTTTATTAAGAAATTGGAAGGAAAGATATTTTAGGAAAAGATATGTCAAAACCTGGACGTACAAATGGAAAAAGGGTTGTAAAAGAAACCAATAAAACTACGTCCAAGGATGTTACTGTCCAGAAATTAATGCAGTGCATCAACAAGCCCTTGATACTTTTTGGTGAACTCTGAAGTAAAAAGTTTTTATTTAGGATAATATTCTTGATCCCTTTTCTAGAAAACCTGTCCCCCCTTTCTTTGAAACACAGTATTTATTAACTGTCATATAGCACAAAAACTAAATTGGAAGGGTTTTAATATCTTCTATTGGTATGTTAATGTCATTCTGCTGTGTATCAGTAGAATATAAAAACATTAAAGATGCATGCAGTATTTGTTTACTTTTGTACTCTGTTGCGTTGATTTTTCAAGTAACTTTCAAGTTGTTAGAAAAGACTTTTGCTTTGCCTTTTTATAACTGAAATAACCAGCTCTGTTCTTTTCATCAGTAGTAAGTGAATATTTTTATTTATCAAATATCTTACAGTTGTCACCAAATACTTCTAAGTTTTCTTATGTTGTGTAGAAATTACAGTTCAGTTATTCTAGTATAATGGAGAGCCACGAGTATAGTGGCAGAACTTTTCACCTCTTAAATTATATAAGGTACATCCTCAACTTCTCTTTTTGAAACCAGGAAATAATAAAGCAGAAACCCCAAGAATTTGCAGCTTAACAACTTAACATCTTTCTCTTCTAGTGTTTGGGGACCTGAGGACCAGACCAAATACTATTTGTCAGTGCTAGAGAAACAGTAGGGCAATGTGGAAAAATTTTAGATTTCAGCTAGATTACTACATGTTCATCCTACTTGTAGCCCAAATTGTGAATTAGTGGCAAGGACCAAAGAGTAAAAAATACAATGCTGAAGGTTGTGTTATCTTTTCTTACATTTTCAGAAAGCTTGGAACTTTTAAGATTACAAATGCCCAAGAAGAAGGGCAACATGAAGATTCTCAAATTTCAGAGATTTTGTTTTTTTCAGTAATCTCATAATCTATCAAACTGGTTTCTAAATATGTTGTCACACAGGTAGAAAAATATCATTAGTCTTAAGAATTGCTTCCCTAGAGGTGCTGGTGGTGGTGATCATATAATCTGTACCCCACAAATCTGCATCCTGTGTCTTAGCATGTATGTAAATAACTGTAGATTGTACACCTTTCTCAATATCACAAGACCAATAGTTTCACTGAATTCTACTTCCTGGTCATACTTTAATTTTAAGGTAAGTTTCATCATTTATTGAAATCCTTTAATGGAAGTTTGGTGATCCCACCAAGAAGAGGTAATCTAACTGTCCAAACAGAAAGAAGATCAGCTTAAGGCTATGTGAATTGTAAGCAGTCCTATTCCTTGGTCCCATAAAGATCAAGAAATTACCTTAGAAGTTTCCTTTCTTCATCAGTGGTTGAAAGTTGGAGAATCTTTATTTTTAATGAAGTTAGTTTTCTAAATCTGGATCCGTCCTTAGATTGCACAGCCTCATCTAGTTCACCCATGTGATTCTAACCATATCATTACAGGAGCCAGGCAAAACCATGAGCCTTTATATTTTTGAATAAGATTTTTAATGTTTTCTAACTCATCCACCTAGGACCCAGTTTTTTTGTTTTGTTTTGTTTTTAACTGGGAGTGGAACTCAGAACCTTGAACTTACCTGGCAGGTGCTGTGCTGCTGAGCTACATCCTCAGCCCCTGAACCAGTTTTAAGTCAGTTACTAAAATAATAAAACATAATGTTGCTATCTTTATTTTTTTATTCAGTCTACAAACGAAATGGGTCCCTGTACAGAGTTCCCCGTCCCCTATCCATTGGTGATTTCATTTTGTGCAGATAGGTCATGGGTTGGCAGGCTGTAGGTACGTTAGGACACCAGAATGATTTAGGAGCCTGCTGGGCTTGAATGGTGTGCTGGGCAGCCCTGCTGCTTGTTTTAGTGAGGTAGTCTGGTGGACTGAAAACCCAGTATTTACTTCTGGAATTTTATCCTGTCTGCTTTTATTTTGAAATGCTGAGATGTTTCTCTGAGGAAGTTAAGACAGCACAACCCTGAGCATTACATTAGCAGGTAGGTGTGAGGTCCCTGGACTCATACTTTTCATTACAATTTTGATAATTATAATAGAAATGTTTTGGGAATCATTAGAATGATTGCCAGCTCTTAAGGAAATCAGAAAACTGTGTGCTAAGTTAGATTAGCTGTAGCTTTAAGAAAACAACTTGAGTGGTGCCCACCATTGCATTATTGGGTCCCGACAGTTACTTGGCAGCTCAACTGTTAGTTGAGGTCAGCTGAATCATTTTTGCAGCCAGGTGCTGCCTGGGGTAGAAGTTAAGACTATAGGTTTCCCCTTCACCTAGAAAAAACAATGTTTCAAAGTCCAGCAAGCTCCAGAAAACACTGCCTCCTACTCATGCTTTCTAAATGGACTTCAGTTGGTAGCATCTTTTGGAAACTTCTTTGGAACTATAAAGATGATTGGCAAAGATCCATTGCTTTCTGAATTTGAAATCATTTCATCATTTACAGTGGAGGTAGGCAAAGAAGAGTGCATCCCTAGCCAGTTCAGTCATACATTTGTTTCCCTCATCCTCAAATTGTTTTAAATTCTGCAATTTAAAAGTGCTGATGAGATTATATATTTTTAATGCTTCCATAGTAATGCTATGATGTTTACTTTGGATTTAGAAAAATTTTGGACGACATAATTAGGATATAAATAATACTTAATGTGGGAACTAGAGGTTGATGTTTTGAAACAGCTGTCATATCTGTACCTTTCACCACATGCAGACCTGCCTAGACAATGCACAGCTGTGTATATTACACAGCAATCAGTCATCCAGGCCCAGCAGGGATGGGCCTACCAAGGGGCATGTAGCTTTTACACTCCTGACCCAGAGGGTGCTGTGCTCAGGAGCGCAGCAGTGCCTCCATCCCTCAGGTGAGCCCTGACAACTAATCATGGGGACAGTACTGGGGTGGGGTTGTGCTGACTTTAAATGATGCTGTCACCAGTGCGCTGATAAGCATTTTCCAAAATCCTTAAGCTTGTAACCTAACACAGGAGACTTTGCTAACCCCACATTCTGTATAACCCTAGAAACTATTTTCTCAAGAATAAAGCACTTCAGGCCAGGGAGATGGATCAGTAGAATAAGTGCTTGCCTGGCAAGCGCAACAGCCTGAGTTCAATCCCTGATTCTGTCAGAAATAAAGCACTTCATTTAACAAGTTCTCAGTAATAAAATTAACACTGATTTATAAGTGTATATTTAAAAAAAATTTTTCTTATATGGTCAACTCGTCTTCAAGTTATATGTTGTTTATTTTTATTTTTTTTCCGGGGATGGAACTCAGGCCCTTGCGCTCTCCAGAGAAGTACTTATTCCACTGAGCCATCTCCCCAGTCTATGTGGTGTTTATTGTATAACATGCCCATTTCATCATCTTAGACTTCAGAGATAAAGCTCTATCAAGTTGGAGTTGTTGCATAATCTAATTCTTAAATTCTCTCTCTGAATATAGCTCAAGTTCAGCCCATAAAAATTACCTTTAAAGACCTAATTTTAGCTCCCATTCCAGACTTACCCTTTTCTGGATTTGAAATGATCATTAAAATGCATTAGAGTTAGTATTTACTGGGTCCTGGATTGCCAGTGCATTTCCATTATGCTTGAGAATGGCTGCAATTTAAATCATTTTGTTCCACAGAAGTTTTTAATCAATAGGGTTTTTATGTTACACAACTAGACGTTAACAATCACTTTTCTGATTTTTTTTCCAACATGAAAATGGGTGCAGTTAGATGACTCATACCCAATATAGTCTTGTTTCATCATAGACAGGTTTCACATTAATTTTTATCTTAAATACAAGAAAAAATTTTAAATGGTGTAAAATTTCAAAACAAGATTTCACCTTAGGGGCCGGGGAGGTAGCTTAGCAGCATAAGCACCTGTCTGGCAAGCACAAGGTCCTGAGTTGGATCCCCAGTACAAAAAAGAGAAAAGATTTCACCTTAATTTTGAAAAACTCGAGTCTTTTGTGCCATATTCTAGAATTTAGTTAACATTGATGTATTAAGAGAGTCATTTTGTATATGAGGTTGTTTGGTTGTAGGTAATCAGCTCATAATTAAAAGATTCATAATTTAAAAATTCATTGAAGAGATAGGAAAACCAAACTGTAAGTGCTTCCCTTCCCACAGAGCCACCTGAGGGAGGTGGAAGTGCTGGCATTGCGGGTACATGCAGGGACTGTGACCGTGGCTATCATCTTAGCTTGCTGATGTGTCGCCCAGGTGCCTGGCGATTACACTGAGAACATGGCATCCTTAGACATTTCACTGGACAGCCATGGCAGTCACATAATTAGCAAAAGAAACTAGCAGATGTGCTGAGGTTGCTCTAGGTGAAAAACTTTCTAACTTATTTGGGGAGAATGCCACATCTCTTTTGGTGGGTGAGAGACTGAAACAGGGTCTGGCTTTGTAGTTGAGGGTAGTGTCAGACTCAGAGACCCTCTTGCCTCAGCTTCTTAAGAGCTGGGATTCCAGGCACGCACCACATGCCCAGGAAGAACTCCAGATCTTAAAGCACAACTTTGAAATGTTTCATAAATTTAAAATCTGAAGGGCATTTATTGTGAGGAGTGAGGACTTTACTCATCTCTTTCTGGCTGTCTGCAGATGTCAGCCCACAGAAACAGTTTTTATTTGTACCATTTGCTGTCCACAGCTTGGTGTCAGAAGGGCAGATACCTCCATTCAATGAGAAACTAAGAAGGTTGGAAGTTTTGCTGCTGCCAAGAAATAGTGTTACTTGATTGCATCCGAGTGAAAAGCCCTTATTTAGCATTTAGTATTTAAGATTGCTGAGTCCTCTAGAAGTCTAGTGTGGGTTCAGTAGAATTAGATTTTTTTATTTGAGTGTTTTATAGCCTGTCCTCGTTGCCTGCTGAGTGTCTGGACTAGCTCCCTAGTGAGTAAGGTCTGGCACTCAGGGTCTAATAAGTATCAGAGACAGTGAAGAAATGCCACCTCCGCCCAAGCAAAGTACTGAGCTTGATTTTGAAAAATCTGACTTTGAGCTATATCCTGGCAAAAATAAAGATGTGAGCCACTGGTAGAGTAGATGCCTGTACAGCATGCATGTGTACTCCAAAGTTCTCTGGGAAACTGCCTCTGTCTGGGAGGACATAACCCCTGCGCAGTGCTTTCTGCTTTGCTTGTGGGCCAGCAGATTCCTCACAAAGCTTCGCCCATCTAAACTATCGTCTCAAAGGAAGTCTTTGGCTCTTAGAGCAGCGAAGGTTCCCAGCACCCTTTGCTGCTGAGTTTCTTACGAAAGCTGTACATATATGGCTGTCAAAATTTTTAGGGTCATTATGATGGGTGTCTGGCACATGCTTAGCTCAGAAAACAGTTGAATAATTTAAGATTTACTTGCCCCCCCCCCCCAAAAAAAAATCAGGATTATGAAAGCCATGTTTCACTTATATAAAACCAGCATGTACTTTCTTTTTGTCTGCCAATTAGTAATTTGACAGTTTCTTTAGTAAAGGAAATACTGCTCTTGAAAGTCAACCTGCAGGATCATCTTGAAGTCCGAGCTGATGCTGTATGAGCATAGATTCCTGCAGCTTTTCTCCTCGTTTAAGTTCAAGGAAAGTTATTTTAGAACTTGTATTAAATATTTTGTACTAGTGAAATGCAGGTTTAGAAATGACACCCAAAATTTAAAACATGGTTCTATTTTCAAACTGGACAGTGAATGTTTTTGAGTGAGTGGCTTTATGATGCTGAAGGTACTTCATTTTTGCAAGTCAGGTACTGTGTTAAGTGACAGTTATCCTCATAAATTAAAAAAAATGTAAGGTTGAACCAGTACCAAAGAGCAAATGTTTCTAAACTGCTTGGGCAACGTGAGTTTTAGAATTCCTGTTAGGAATGTGCTGTTGAGGAATGTTAAGTAGTAAAATCTTGTGTTACAAGATTTTTTTGCATTTACATGAACTTTCACTCATTTTTCAGAATCTGTTCCTAGAGACAGAGAACCCAATACAAAAATGAGAACATGTATGCATAATCAGGAGGATGCAGTGCAAATGCCTAGTGAAACTCTGAAAGCAAAAGTGGTACCTGAGAAAATTCCCCGCAGATGTGCTACTGTTGCTGCAAATAAAATAAAGATAATGAGTAACCTAAAACAGATGATTTCAGCACCAGAAAATGTCTGGATTAGGAAGAGTAGCAGAAAACTGCCCCATCGAAATGCTTCTGCTGCGGCTAAGAAAAAATTACTGAATGTTTGTAAAGAGGATGATACAACCATAAATTCTGAAAGTGAAAAAGAGCTAGAAGATGTTAGTAGCAAAATACTTTTTCTAAGGCGGTTCAGACCCTGGAAGGAAAAAGCGCAATAGCGACTGAGAATATAGAAGTGGTGTCTGGAAGCAAGCAAGGGCCTCAAGTAGAGCGGCAGCTGCTTCTGCTCCTCACCCTCAAATGAATTCCTTGTTGCCTCCCGTGAGGAACTTTCTAAAAGCCATACTCCAGCGGTCAAGGCTTCTCTCCCAGAGCCTGTGTGCACACACAAGCAGTATAGGAGGTAGGCTGTGAGCCTGTAAGGCCAAGGAGGTAGGCTGTGGAGCCTATAGTGAGGTGGGAAGACAAGTCAGGGCCTGTTGTAAGATTGCTATTTGTTCCAGAAAGCAAAAACCTGGAAGAAATTTCTTGATTTGTTAGAGGAAGAAAATGGGAAGTGGACAGGATACACAAGAAAAACTTTAAAAACTTAGAAAATTTCAAAAGTTTAACCTGATGCTAATTTAAGAGTTCTCCATTAGAACATAAAAATTCAGGCCACCATGACTATTATGGCAATGCAGAGATGGGAGGGAGAAAATGGAGCACATTTCCCCAGGAAGTGCCAAGGAGTCCATATGACTTTGGGGTGGAAAAAAACCTTTTGTCCCTGTAATTCAGCTCCCAAAAGATCAAACCAAAAGGACCAAGAGAGCTGATGCTGGAGGTGTGAATTCTGACCTACAGTGTTGGAAATAGGCAGTTGGAGAAAATCCTTTAATGTCTTATTTTATTTATAACATTGGAATTTATACTGAATGATCACTTAGATGACTAAATCAGGGATTATATATTTTTCTATGAAAGCTATGAATGTGACTATCATTCCGTGTAGCAGCAAAACTTAAGAAGCAGGCTTAGTTTTAATTAGAAAATAAAATGAAAAGTATAGTTTAAGATCAAATTGGTCCTATTTTTAGATGACATAAAATTCTTTTATGTTTATAGCACCTTAAAAGTTAGAATTTAAACACTGAGCAAATTTATTAAATCTTGTAAAACTTTAATAACAGCATGTCTGGTCTATTTTATTGTGGCCTTTGCTAGGATTAGAAATTTTGATCATTGTACTACAGAGAATTTATTTGCAATAGGGTTTGATTTGTTAATAGGTATTTGTTGACATTAAGATCACCAGATTAAGTGAATGTACTGCCAGTACTTTTTAACATAGTATGATGCTATTGGAAAAATAAATTGTTAAAGATCTGTGACTATTAATACGATTTGCATGTGTAAATATGAAAAAGCAAAACGTAGAAACTTAGAGGTTCCTATTTCTTTTTCATAAAGACTAATGCATATTTTTTCATTATACAGATGGGCCAAGTGTCTAGATTACTTGAAATATTTGTGGCTGCATGCTTGTTTACAAAAAGTTTTTTAAAAAGTGTAAGCCAGAATATTCTAAACCAGAATGTGTGTACATTTCTTTTTTGGAGTGTACTTTGAAATACTGATCAAGTTAATCGCTCCATTAACTTGCTAGAACAGGTAAGAAAGGAAGAAATCCTAATAAAGTGCTGTTAATTACAGATGCATGGGGTTTGATTTTGGAGTTTTAATGAAATGCATACATTAATTACCAGTCTACAATTTTCATTTCAGAAATTCTTACTGGGTATATTATATTCTCAAGAAATATAATGAAATAAAAAAGTCTTAAGTGAAATGCAAAATTTCATGCAAAGTTTTCAGTTTGTGATGAATTTGAACTTCCAGTTTGTAATTTACTGCACTAGGGTTAATTTCTGTTAGTATCTGAGATTGTATGGAAAGCCTTTCATGATGGAATCCCTAGTCTGGCTTTGTATTTAATTTGAACATAATCTTGTCTTTTCACTTTTAAAGTGCTTGGCCTAATTTTTTTCTAATTGCATGAAATAAGCATTTGTTTAAAATTACAGTTTTACAAAATTTTTCTCTGAACTATATGGAGAATTTAAATTATAGCCAAATGTATTACTACTGTATAATAATAGTAGTTAATTTCCAGAAAAGGTTTCTTTATAATGTAATTGAAAAATCAAATTTAACATTTTACTGGTAAGATGACAAATTAATCAACAAAAGGACTAAAATCGGTGTCCAGATAACTCCTTACTCTGCAACTCATTCTATTAGACCAATTAACCAGGAGTCCTCGTCTTTTACAAATATCATACTGGTAGTGTCGTATATTCTTTCTCACTAGGGAATACCCAGTTTCCTAAGCTTTTACTTGCTAGCAGCTTGGTTTTAATGTGTTTATTCCTAAATATTCATTTTATAAAACGTGTAAAATTACTAAACACTGATTGTGTATAAATAACTTTGGTACCTTTCCACATTTTAGGACATTTTCAGTTTTATTTTAGGACATTTTTTTAATTTTATTTTTAATCTCAGGGTTCCCTTCAAACACCAAAGTAGTACTTACATTTATGACTACTGAAAAAGACTCTTAATATGCCTGCCATGCCATTACTGTAGGATACGGTTTTTTTCATTGCAGTAGTAGTTTCACTTTCAGCTAAATTAGTCCCCTTTGTCTTGAGCTTCTAACAGTGCTCTATGAACTGTCTTCCACGACATGACAAAAAAGAACCAATTCAAAATTCCGATCATATACTTTACTTATTAATGAAAAGCTGTTTAAAGGAAAACCAATTTGTACTAGTTATAAATGGCCAGTTTTTAAAAATCTATTTTTGCATTCCCATGAAAATGTTTAGGTCAGCTGGACTATCACCAGGTTTTAAAATGTGAGTTCCTGTACCGAGTAAAGGTGTTTTTTACACCACCATGAAGCAATGTATTTCTTCCTGCCCGTCCACCCGCGCCGACTGAGGCAGTGCCTGCGACGGCCAGGTGTGGAACAGGTGGTTAGCACAGCAAAGCTCAGCCCAGTCACCCCAAACGAAGGACCAAGGAGTCCTTCAGGACGCGCTTTTCCCGGAGAGCGGTTCAGACTAGAGCGGGCGTCAGCCACGCCCCCTTCGGGCCAGCCCCCTGGGACGTCCCACGCTCCGACTCGCTTCCTGCCCCTCTAGCCCGCGGTCCTCCAGTTTCTGTGTCTCCTCGCGGATCAGGCTGCGGAAGGGAAACCAAGCGGGGCAGGCACGAGGCGGAGGCGTGGCCTCGCTCGGGGTGGGGCCCTGGGCGGTGCAGGGGAAGAGCAAGGGCTGTCGGGGCGTGGCTGTGCGTAGCTGCGCAGGCGCTATTTGGCGGCCCGCAGTTGGGCCCCACGGGTCCTGCTGGTGGCCATGGCTGCTACGTTCTTCGGAGAGGTGGTGAAAGCGCCTTGCCGGGCGGGCGCAGAAGATGACGAAGAGGAGGAGGAAGAAAGGAGGAGGGAGACACCCGAGGATCGGGAGTTGCGGCGGCAGCTGGCGCGGAAGAGGTGAGTGTGGTGCGTTGGGCCGTGTGCCGTGAGGCGGGCGGGCCCACGCGTTCTTTGCGAACCAGCCTCTCCCGGCAGTCTGGCGACCTAGAGCTTCAGGGCCGCGGTCTGCACGGTGAACTCTCTGGACACTAACTTGCAATGCTCCTGCCTCAGCCTCCCACAGTGCTGGGATTACATCCTCGACGATTCCCTTAAAAACGCTTTTTATCCTACCCCCATCTGTCAGGTAGCATCGTGTCAGTTGTAGAAGGATGCTCTGACCTTAGCATTTCGAAACGTACACAAGTGGTAGAATAGCGACGTGACCTGTGACTTCTACACGGTCGTGTGAATTCAGGCATGAAGATTTTCTCTTTGTCATCACTGCCGTTCACCTCGGTATTTCTTGCATCTCGAAAGGTTTAGGCATTTCCGTACTTGGGCTATTAGCAGTGATTTTCCAGTAACATTTGTGTCCACTGGGTTCAGTTCTCTAGCTTTCTCAAACTTGAAATTTTACAGTAATTTGTGTAAATCAGAGTTGGAGCAAGACCCATACCTTACACATTGAGGGCTTCTTTCATGGAAAGCAGTTCACAGTGCTCCCTCGTGTGTGTGTATGTATTAGTTATAGGGATTAAATCCAACACCTTAGTGCTGGGCTGCATCCTTAACACGTAAAGGGTTTTCGTGTTTTTTTTTTTTTTTTTTTTTTTTTTTTTTTTTTTTTTTTGAGATATCGTCTCAAATTCCTTGCCATCCCCAGCTTCAGCCTCCCACTGTGTGGGATTATACCTGGGCTCCTCCTTTCCTCCCAAGGGCTCTGGATTTGTCTAATTGTGCCCTTCTGGAGTCATTTAACAGCAACTGTGTATCACCTGCGTTTACCTCCCTGTGAGTTTGTGCTGAAGGCCTGCAGATTCAATGTTGTGTGGGCAGGAAAGCTTGGAAGTGGTGCTTTCAGTTCCTGATTGTTCACAAGCCAGCTGCCTTTTTTTCGGGATACAAACATTGACCCACTCATGACAGCATTGACCCATGCTGTCAGGTGGGCAGCATGAAGTTTATAGGCAGCAGTGCTAGCTGTCGGTTATCATTACCCTAATCTCATTTCTTTAGGATTGTAGTTAAAGGCTTTATAAAATTAATCACATGTTTTCCCTGCTAGTAAAGGCACCAGCATTACACAGATAGATGGTGCCCTTTCCTCATAATGTACTAATTGTATTGAAGTTGCTTCAAGTTCATCTTGTTTCTCGTGTTAGGGAGGTGCGACTTCTTCGAAGACAAACAGAAACATCTCTGGAAGTTTCTCTGTTGGAAAAGTATCCTTGCTCCCAGTTTATAATTGGAATAGGAAATAATGCAGTAGGTAAGTGAAAATGTGGAGGGTGAGACATTTGTTGAAAGAACAAAATCATGAAGTTACTTGTTTCTTTTCATCACATAAAATCTCAAATGTTGGTTAAAGACCCGGAAGACTATCTTTATGAGTAATGTACCGCTTGTTTATTTGTACCATCTTTTTATGCATTTTGTACAGTGTCTCACTACACAGCTCTGACTTGTAGTGATCCTCCTGTTTTCAGGCTCCGCAGTGCTGGGACTACAGGCGAGCACCACCATGCCCAAACTTGGTGGGGGGCTTTGAGGGCAGGGGGGTGTGGTTGGCATGGCATGTGGTGCCAGGGATTGAACTCAGGTCCCTGTGCTTGCCTAAGCAGGTGCTTAGTCTGCTGAACTATCTCACTGGTCTCCATCTTTTTAATAGATCTAAAAAGTAAGATTTTAAAGAAAATATTTTTGGCTTCAGGAACTTGCTACTCAAGGGACTGTTTCTAGTGTGGTGAATGTATTTAGGTTTGAATGTGAAAGTTAACAGATTCCTTTGAGAACATAATGAGAATTCTGAAAATAATCACTGGTATTTTTGAGCACTGAAGTTCATTGCCTCGAGTGATTCCCTTAGTGAATTGCTGTTCACCTGGTAGAACAGTGTAGGCTTTAGCTAGAGAAATGTCTACTTGCTTTATAAATTTAGGGTGCTCAGGAGAGCATTTGGGAGCCCTAGTTGTAAGATACCACTTGTTCCCACAGGATTTAGGAAATCCCTGTAATTAGCTGTTGCCTCATTCATGTAGAGTTCTCTGGGCCTTTTCAGAAGACTGTTGTCAGGCTGTGAGAGTGTGGTGAAGCCTCTCCGCAAGACCTTAGTTACCTTTCCTGCAGAATGGTAGTAGTTGATGACGTTGAATGGCTGTTTCAGCCCTGGACTACTTGGCTAACTTGAGCTTGCATTTTATTGAACAGAAAATATAATTTGTGGAGCCACTTGCTAAGCTACATAAATTATTTTTTTCCACAGCATTTTTGTCATCCTTTGTTATGAATTCAGGCATCTGGGAGGAAGTTGGTTGTGCTAAACTCTGGAATGAGTGGTGTAGAACAACGGATGCTCTACACATTTCCCCCACAGAGGCTTACTGTGTGTTTTATCATCTCAAATCAAACCCTTCGGTACGTGTGACTTGACCTCTCTGTCTCAAGGTTGTTATCCCAGTGTCACTGGTAGCGTGTTTGCTGATGGTGTACCTCAGGCTCTCAGGTGCCAGGTCTCAGTTGCTTTCTCAGCAGCTGTGTGAAATGCCACAACTCAGAAATTTTAAAACTGCTAACAGAGTCAGGGAAGTAGGAGTGAAGGTTTGTGTTAGCCAGCTTTTTGCCCTGGTAAGAAGCCCTTGAAGCAACCAGCTTATAGAGAGACAAGGTTCACCTTGGCTCATGGTCTCAAGACCCCTGATACGGTGGACCACTGTGGGGTGTGGTGGGGCAGCACAGTACATAGCAGAGCCATTTGCCGCTTGGCCTGGAAGAGAGGAGAGAGACTGGGGTCCCACCATCCCCTCCCAGGATGTACCTTGAGCAAACCTAAGGCCTTCCATTGAATGGCTTCATCTCCTACTGTTTCCACCAGGCTGGGAGGGAGTTTAGGGATGGCATGAGCTCTGGAACTGTCTGTAGCAGTATACCTTAGGGGTCACGTGATAGGAGGCAATGGAAGATTGGCAGTGTGTAAAATTTGGGCCAAAGTCTTGACATTTGCCTTTGTAGGTTTTCCTCTGTCAGTGCAGTTGTTACGTTGCTGAAGATCAGCAGTATCAATGGCTGGAAAAGGTAAGAGAGATGAAGACCTGGAATTGGGTAGATGGTAGGAGTTGCCAGTTTCAGAGGGCTCCGTTTGCAGGCAGATACTCTGGGACAACTGAAAACACTGAGGTTCTGTGTCATCCAGGCAGAGTAGCTGTCATCCAGAATACCAAAACAAAACAAAACAAAACAACAAACCAAGAACTAGGGAATGCTGGTGAGGGTGCAGGTCAGGAAAAGACCCTGTCTATACCACAGGGAGAATGTGGACACATGTGGGCCGTTTCCTCAGAGTTAAACTGGGTCCATGTGTATTCTACTGGACACTCTTGTATATGTGCCTGGAGGAGTAGAGTCACTGGCTTCTGCCCATTAATCATGGCCTGTGCAGATGCCACATTCTGAGGTCAGCCAAGTGCTATGAGTGGCTGAGGGGGCATGGCTGCATGCCAGCCAGGAGGATAGAGTACTGCCATTTTCAGGAAAGTGGATGGAGCCAGAGATTGGCATGTGACGCCAGACTTAAGACAAGTGGCACATGTTACGTTTTCTACATGGAATCAAGCATGGAGGAAGCAGTGTGGAAGGAGAAGGGAGACTGTTCATTAGATAAGAGAAGGCATGGGCATGAAGAAGCTCACAGCCACAGTTGGATATATGACTAGAAATGTCACACTGGAAATACATGTGTAATAAGTCCTAATAAAAATATGCAGGAAGGGAGTTTGGGGTGTTTTTTTAACATACTGTAGTAGTTTGCTGTAGAATATAGAAAATAAACTAGGGTTTTTTTTGTTTTTGTTTTTTTTTAAATATGACCCACCTAACAGATGCACTCTATGTTGTGTAAAGAGTTCTCTAGGTCATAGAAGTTAAAATGACAGATGTGGTGGTGCACACTTGTGATGCTTGCATTTAGGAGGCTGAGGCAGGAGGATCATTGCAATTTTAGGGCCGGCTTGGGCTACACATCAAGGCCATGTCTCAAAAAACCCAAAGGCAGGGAGAAAGAAACGTAATTGTTTTTTTTTTTTTTTTCATCCACCTTATTGAAAGCAAAGCAAAGTCATGTAAGGGAACACTGTCACAGCCAAGGGTGAAAACCAGCAGTGAGGATAAAGGACAGACTTGAAAAAGTGGTAGCTGGTGCTCTGGGAGTGGCTCTTGTCCCCCACTTCTGCTCCCTCCAGGCTCCGGGGTGTGGCATGTACTTTTTGTAGCATTAGGCAGATCATTCATCTGTGGGGAAATTGTACACATAATGTGTGCCCGTAAAACACATTTTTGAGTGAAGGATTGAACTCAAGAATTTGAGCGAGCCACTAATTTTGGCAGTTGTCTAACTTAAAATGGTTGGGACCAGAAGTGTTTGAGTTTTCAGCTTTGTTTGCATATTCACAATTACACTTTGGGGATGAGACCCAGGTGTACACCTAAACTCTAATGCTTTACACACCTTATATACATAGCCTCAGTGTTGTAGATAAAATATGTGTACAATACTTTTAATAGTTTTGTGCATGAAACAAGGTTCATGGTATGAAATTTTCCATTTGTATAATGTGGGTGCTCAGAAATATCCCTTTTTGGAACATTTTGAAGTTTGGATTTGAAATGCTCTCATGTGTTCTCTTATGCATTCTCTTTGTCTGTCTGTCTGTCTGTCTTTCTGTCTGTCCGTCGTCTATTTTTTTTTTCCCAAAACCCAAAAAACTCATTTTTTACCTTTTTTATCGGCAAGGGTGGGAGGATTATTTGGGATTGAACTTGAGATCTTGTGCATGCCAGGTGGGTGGTTATACTGCTGTACTATCTCCCTGGCCCAAAACTTTTATTTTTATAGTGCTGGGGACTGAACCTGGGACCTCTGACATGCTAGGCAAGTGCTCTGCCAGTGAGTTACATCTCAAACCCTTATTTTTATTTCACTTTTTGTGTGTGTGTATGTGTCATTTTGAGACAGGGTCTTGCTGTGCAGTTCAAGCTGGCCTTGAGCTCACTTTGTAGTCCAGGCTGGTCTCGAACTCACAAGGATCTTTCTGCCTCAGCTTCCTAAGTGCTGGGATTACAGGTGCATGCCACCAGGCACAGCCCTTATTTTTGTTTGTAATGGACACAGAGTTGTACATTTTTCCCCCTAAGGAGTGTTCTTAGGGTTCCTCTAATTTGGTCTCATCTTCAAAATAATTGATAATTACCCACAGTCTAACAGTTCTTGAGTACTGTAGTCTTTTAGGGAGGAAAATAAATTAGGCCTGTGGATAATGTTCTCTTTCTTAAATGGGATGGACCTGGTAACAAACTTGCATAGTGTTAACTTCTCTATTTACAAAGCCATCATCTAAAAAAAATTGTCATGTAAGTCATTATGACACTTAATATAAAATATTGTACTCTGTTATTATTGGAAATAGCCATCTTTATAAAATATTTTCAAACAGTTGCAGTAACCTAAAATTTTTTTCCTTAAAAAGATAGCTGTTTTCTCTGTTTTAATGACTAGATTTTATTAAAAGATGGAGTGATCCTTGGCTGTCAGGTGGACATTCTCTCAGTTGTAGAAGAGGACCCTGAGGGCCAGAGCAGGTGAAACCTGCCTATAGTCGCAGCTCAGAAGTGCATTTGGTCAAGACCCTCTTCCACACATCCCTGGTGGTGGGTGAGGGAGTGAGTGTCACTATACTTGTGACTGATTTCCTGTGGATGGTGGACCATGGTGAGGCTGATTGATGATTGCCTCTAATGACATGGTAAAACTGCCCTTTTCTTGGGAGACAGTCTTACTATGTAGTGCAGACTGATTTCAAATTTGGTATATATCCCAGGCTGACCTAACACCTGAGATTCAAGACCCTCCTGTCTCAGCCTCCTGAGTGCTGAGATTATAGGTGTGCAACAAGAACCATGTCTTGCTTTTTTTTTTTTTTTTTTTGGTTTGTTTGATTTGAAATCAATTTTGTTAGGTTTTCGGCACCTGTCCAAAGAAGAACATGCAGGTAACTGTTCTCACATGTCGACACGTCACTGACTATAAAACCTCTGAATCTACTGGCAGCCTGCCTTCTCCTTTTTTGAAAGCCCTGAAAACACAGAACTTCAAAGACCCTGCATGTTGCTCCCTTCTGGAACAGCCAAACATCGTGCACGACCTTCCTGCAGCAGGTAGGAGGGTGGAGATGCATAACATTCACCTTTATCTCATGTAGAGACCACCTCGAGGTGGTTTGTCAGTGATGACTGGCAGCAGCAGGTTGCTGCCTGCCTTTGGTGACTGCAGTCTGAGTGCAGAACATTTGGGATGAGTTTTCAGATGCTGTGGAGGCAGAGTTAGCACCTAGAACAAACAGCTCAGCTGCTGCATGGCGCAATGGGCTTGTGCTTTGTTACCCTTGAGGCCTGGGGTCAGGACCAGCCAGAGTTGGCAGAGATGAGGCGGTGAGGAGCTGGTGGAAGCGCTTCCCTATTACACAGGAAGCTTGGAGAGCGAAGCCTTCTAGCTACTTCTGTGTCGGTTGCTTTAATGTTTTTAATTAGCACTAATTAATGCTTTAATTACTGGCACTGATTGTATTCCACCATCATGTCAGAAATAGGTTGCCATTTGCTTTTCAGTGATATGTATTTCATAAAGTTATATATAATATATATACAATTGTGTCTTATTTTTCTCATTGCTGAGATAAATACCTGATATCCAAAGTCAAAGGAGGAAAGGTTCATTTAGCTCACAGTTGCAGAGGTTTCAGTCTGTAGTCAGCTGGCTCCAAGGCAGGGTGGTGTGGCAGAGGGACCTCCAAGAAAAGAGCATTTCATGGTGGGTAGGAGGTAACAAAGCAGGCAAGGGACTGTAATACTGTCTTTCTACCCCTGACATCTTGTCCAGGCTATTCAGGGCAGGTAGCACCCACACCTTAATCCTAGTGCCCTTGTTCTTAACACTGCACAGTGAATCAATCCCAGTGTCACACACTCTAGATCCAGCCACCTCTGAAAAACCCCATCTGTGACTGCATAGGGGCACATAGACATAAGCATAATGGATTGTTGTGTGTTCTGTGGATTGCATTAAAGTAAATAGATCTTTACCTTTTATGTAAAGTCTAGTAGATTAACAAGTGATAAATAGCAGCGTGCTTTGTATACTTACATGTACTGTAATTTGTTCATTACAATCAATGAAATTTAATCTTGCAGTTGCTTAAAATTGTCTCAGTATGTTGAGGAATAAAGATATTTGTAGAAGTAAAAGACTGATAAGAAAATAAGTTGGTTTTGAAAGAATTGCTTCAGCATGACATGATTTTCTAAAGCAGTTTTTTTATTATTTAGAATTATTTAACTTAAAAATGATGTCCTAGAGAACTTGAGTGGTTTCTTCCTTGTGTTTTCCTAGTGCTGAGTTACTGTCAGGTGTGGCAGCTCCCTGCGGTCCTGTACCTGTGCTACACTGATGTGATGAAGCTGGACCTCCTGACGGTGGAGGCCTTCAAGCCTGTCCTTGCTTCCAGAAGCCTGAAAGGGCTGGCTAAGGTGAGCTGTGAGCTCGCTGACCAGGGGCTGGCTGTACCCTAGGACGCGCATCCTGCCAGTGCGCAGGCCTGGCCTCAGCAGGCAGACAGCTGCCCAGCTTGGCAGATTGAATCTGAGCGCTATGGTTACGTCCCACCTGTCTGTGTGGACAGATGGTTTCACTGCTCACGGAGTTTCTGTAACTCATTGATTGAGACGGTTGTGATGTTTAAGAAGGCATTTTTGAATGTGATACATGTTAAATTATTTTAACATGTGTTCACCTCATTTTTATAAACTGGCTGTGTGAAGATGAGAAGATTGAATTGCATAATGGACCTCTGCCCTGCCCTGATCTGTGGGCTCTTTCCTTGGAGAAATACTTTTATCAGAACACATCCACATGTGTGTACTCATGTATATATATGACTTTGCCCATAATTTCAGTGGTTTAGGGACTCCCTTCTTTCTCCATGAGATTCTGTAGTTTAAGAGGTACTTTAAAGGAACAGGTACTGAGAATATAATTCTGTGGTAGAGCACTTGCCCACCACGTGATCCCCAGCCGCATGTGTGTACACGTGCCTGCACTCATGGTCATTTGGGTTCAGTTACTATGCGTTGAGTGTCTCTTTCAGGGTCTGTGCTGACTCATTGCCCTGTTTGCTGCTGACAGCCCTGGCAGCTAAGGAATTAGAATCATGTCATTGGGGGTCCAAGCATAGTCCACTCTTAGCACCTGAAGGGGAGATTTACATAGCATCGTAGGGCCAGGGATCTAGCTCACAGCACAGCACCTGCCTGGCATGCACAAGGTTATCAGTTTAATTCCCTGTACAAAAAATAGCATTGTAAATATTGTTGTCACCTGCTTTGAAGGAACAGTTTGTGGGAAAATGAGGTTGTTGCCCTGACGGGCACTGGATTTTTAGTGTCTGAATCGAGCTGGAGTTGGTGCCTGGCTCCCATCATTGTCTAGTTTTTTCATTTGGCATATGGGACAGGTGTGAGCTACCCCAAGCCCCTGACTCCTTGCTTTGTGGTTGTGGTCACTGCCAAGGGGCCTGAGAGCTTTAGGTGACCCACGCTGAGGCTGTTTGGGCCTGGGGCACTGGGCAGGAGGTTTCTTTGGGGAGAGGCTCCTAGCAGGGTGGTAATGCAGCCAGCTTTGAAGGGTGCTGAACCAAAGGCTAGAAGCCAGGAGGGAGCTGTGTGAGTGTGGCTGGGGCCGCTCAGTGCCACTGTCCTGGGGAGCTGAGCACTTGTGCTGTCTCTGATTGATGTCTTGCCAACCTCTTCTCTCCTTCCAGAACATTCCCCAGAGCACAGAGATTCTGAAGAAGCTGATGACAGCAAATGAGATTCAGAGTAACATTTATACGTGAGCCAAGGATTGTCCTCTAATGTCTGCCAGCATCCATTTGCTAAGGGGTGCAGCAAACACTGCTGTGTAGGTTACTTTGGGGGACTCTATATTGAGGGGGATAAAACAGTAAAAAAAACTGTGTCCATTCCTTTGTGGTTGAGACTATTTGCACCTGAAACAAACTAGACGTTTTTCTTTTATCCACTAGGTGGGAGCATTGTTTGATTTGAAAAAAAATTTTAAGTTAATGTTAAATTTATGAAAAGCTGCAGACGTCACCAGGTTGTGTTAATGTGGCAGAATAGGGTGAGTTAGATACCAGAATGTGCCTCGGCCTGGCTCTTGATCTTTCTGGGGTGAGGACTTTGAAGGGTGGTAAGAAGGTGAAGAAATGAAGACAAGATGGTGAAGCCTGGGCTCAGGTGGAGTCCTCTTGGAATGGGAGGAGAGGAACTGCTCTGCCACCAACCACTGCACTTTTATTTATTTATACATTCAGCAGGTTGATGTCACATGACACCCCTCTGCCTAGCAGCTATTCCTTGGATTGCCTAGGGTGCCTAGTAGTCCCTGTGCCAGAGCAGCTTGCTCTTCTGGCTCCCCTCAGGCCTCAGGTGCTCTGTTTTTGGGCTGGCCTTGCCCCAGCCCTGCGCCTGTGGTCCATCTCCAGCTTCTGCTGCTCTCCATAAAACTGCTATGTGATCTCTGGAAGCTTCCAAAAAGTGAAGTTTCTTTATACTTTACAAGATCCACAGTCTTTTGTGGCTAAAGTTTGATGAGAGGTTAACAGAAGGTGCCTTATGCTAATGAGGAAACAAGCTACTTGCATAGCTGGGCATGTGCTGGCGCACCTAAAGCCCCACTACTCCTGATGCTGAGGCAGAAGGGTCCCTGTGGCTCTGAGTCTATGTTGGTCTACACAGTAGTGACAAACCTGTGGCACACATGCCAGAGCAGGCTGTTTGTATCAACAGTGTTGAAAGTATAGTGTGTCCAGAGCCACTGGACTACATTGCCAGACCCTATCTCAAAAAAGGAAGACATTGGTATGACTAGCAGATTGTGTCCTTGCCTGGGCTACTTGTAGGGTTTTGTCACCAAGACCTATCACCAGGACTCACTTAAATGTTGTCACTAGGAATGTGATTTGAGGGGGGACCTAAAGTGCCCACACTACCCCAACACCACACAGTGACCTGCAGTGGGAAATATGAATTTTGTGGAGTTGACAAATGCTTCTCTGCTTCCCCCATTGTTGAATAATTACATCGATTTGACAACTCGCCCTATTTGGTTCATTGTTCTTGGTTCTGGTTGGTGGTGGTTGAACAAACTTGGTTTCTTTGTGTAACCCAATGTTAGAAGCCCCAGGTGTGATGCGTTTGTAAGCATGTCAGATAGAACGGAGTGTTTCATCAAAGGTGCATGGAGTGGCTTGAAAACTGACATCAGGCTGGGCGGGGTTTTGCATTCAGAACCATGAAGAACTGGTAGCTATAGGAAAGAAAACTTGAAATGCAGAGGAAGGAGCATTGCACTGAGAAGTTACCATGAGAAGCAAGTATTTAAAAAAAAGGAACCCTTAATTTTTCCCAAAAATAATTAATGATCATGTAAGAGATAAAGAACTTAGGACCAGAGAGATAGCTCAGCAGCATAAGCACCTATCTACTTGGCAAGTGTAAGGTCCTGAGTTTGATCCCCAATACTACGAAAAGAATGAACTTAGCCCAAAGGAAATTTTAAAAACTGCATAAAATGGCAAGCACAAAGTCCTGAGTTCCATGCCCAGTATAAACAACAACAAAACCAATAAAACAAACTACATGAAAATGAGGGCTTTTGAAGCCAGGAATGGTGGTGCACACCTATAACCCTGGCAGCCATGAAGACTGAGGCAGGAGGCGCAAAGGTTTGAGCCCAGCCTGGGCAATGCTGAGGCCCTATAAAAACAACAAAAAAAGGCTGTGGATATAGCTCACTGCAGAGGCCCTGCATTCAATTTCAGTACAAAAAAAAAAGACATAAGATCCACTTTAGAATGAATAAAGTTGGCACTGTGTAACAGCCAAGAGCAGAGCAAGTGTGAGGCCCCCTGAAGTGTGCATGTGGAGTGTGCAAAGGGAAGCCATCACTTGGGAGACAAGGTGACCCGTGACAAGACAGTCCTGTCAAGACCATTCTCTGGGTGACAAGTGGTAGTGTGAGGGGCTGTGCAGGCACTATGGAGCCCAGACAGCGAGGCTCAGCCCAAGTCCCAGGCCTCAAAAGCAGGAGGTCTGATGTGGGGAGTGCTGGCTCAAGTCTCCGGGTCAGGCTGGAAGAGGCTTCCCTTCAGCAGAGGGACACAGGATGGAGAGATCCACCTTTTTCTGCTTGTTTTTGTTGTTCTAAGGGGCCCACTGAGTGTTGGTAGCCCATCCTAAGGGCATCTTCCCGGACCCCATCCACTGACAGCAGGTTCCTTTTGTACCCTGATTGCCACCCTTTAAGTTGACACCTGAGACTGACATTCATAAGTTTGCCCCTGTCAACTTAGCACCACAGGTGGCTCCAAAAACCATACTTTATCTCTGAAGACTTAACAAGGTGGCAGGCTGTCCTAAGTGTGGCTGTAAACACTAACCCCATGTCTGACCATGTGGTAAAGGCTGGAAATGGTATACACCCATCATCCTAACAAGTGAGACTGAGGCAGGGGGAGCACAGAGTTTGTGGGACCCTACCTCATACAAACAAAACGAGATAAAGTCCTTGGGATAAAGGAGATTGGACATGGCAAAGCTGGCTGGAAAAAATGAGCAGGACTTGTCAATCACAGTATCCCAGGGTATCCATGTTTGGGATCTCATTAAAAAGCTTTTGTGCAGCAAGAGAAGCCACCAACAGAGGGGAGGACAACCCATGGTGTGGCAAAATTTTGCCAGCTGTTCCTCAAGAAACTAATGCCTAGAATATATACAGAATTCAAAACATCAGACCCCCATATTTATTGTGGGGGTACATTTTAGATCTATGTAATGATTACATTCATTGTAGGGAGTGTGGCCCTGCACAAGACATCTTGCTGCTGCTTTTTCTCTATTCCCCTCCCATCCTCAACGCCACTTTTCTCTCCTTTTCTACAAAAGTTTTATTTCCATTTTTCCCTTCTATTTCTCTCTCTCTCTCTCTCTCTCTCTCTCTCTCTCTCTCTCTCTCTCTCTCTCTCTCTCTCCTGTTTTCAGCCTCCAAAGCGCTAGGATTACAGGTGTGTACCACCACGCCCAGTCTCAATCGCAGTCTCAGCGTGTCCGGGGCCGGCACAGCAGGCCTGGGGATTGAACCCCTGACCCCTGCATCTGCCTAAACAGGCACTTTAATCCGCTGAGCTATTTGACTGGCCCTCCTATTTTTTTCTTGTCCCTTCTTGAATCAAACTTTATTTCAGAATGTATTACTAAACATGCATACATGTTTAAACAATAAAATTTACAATTTTATTTATTTTTCTTTTTGCACAGGACATGTTTATAATATAGAGTCTGCACCTTACAAAATACACTTTTCTTTTAGCAAGCCATGGCCAGACTGGGGACAGTTTTATTCCTCTGAGTAAAACTGTACTGTAGCGATCTAGGGGAGATGAAATATGGCCTTTGGAAGCATGGTGGGGAACTGGTTAAAAAGAAAAAAGAGAAAAAGAAAAGAAAGTGCCTACAGAGGAGGAAAACGTGAACTGGATGGACCTGGTCTTGGACCCTTGGATCTTGCCTTGGGATTTTGGCAAATGATCCCTGAGAAGCTCCACCAGTGGTTCTGGACAGGAAGGGGTGACTGGCTCTGACCAACACAGCCACAACTGTAGATTCTGAGCTGCGGTGGGCCATGAACCTGACAATGTGCAATCACTCAGCAGAGCTGGGGCTGATGCCATGAAGTCCCCAGCAATGAGTGCCTCCCAGGCAGGCAGGGGTAGGCCCTGGGGCTGAGACCCCTATGAGGTCTGAGCCACACTGGAAAGTGGCCCATTTCTCTTTTGGGGGTGTCTGTCTTCTCCAAGTGCAGACTGTGGGCTATCTGGGACAGACCACCTGACCTGCAGGGGCTGCCCTTGTTTCCCTTCTCATCTGAACATTTTTATCTGATTTCCCAATATCTAGACCCCTTCCCAAATGACCATCTGAGATGAACTTACACTTCTCAGGTGAGGAAGTACAATCAGCAAGAAAATACACAAAAAAGTGTTCAAACACCGAAATCAGTAACATGCTGGAGGAGCTGTAGGTAAAAAGGAACTCTTCTCCACTCTTGGTGGGTGTGTAGAATGGTGCAACCACTGTGGAAATCTGTGTAGAGATTTTTTAAAACCTACAATTAGAGGTCCCATTAGACGCAACTATTTGACATCTTGGCGTCTTCTCAAAAGAATTAAAAGCATCATACTGCAGTGATAGGTGGGCACCTATGTTTGCAATAGCCGAATATTGGAAGCAGCCCAAGTACCCATCAACTGATAAATGGATAAAGAAAATGTGGCTTTTTCATACAATTGGGTACTGCTCTGCCATAAAGAAGGATAAGCTTGAGCCATTTCTAGCTAAATGGATGTACCTTGAAACCATCCTGTTATGTGAAATAAATCAGACATGCAAATATCACATGATTTCTCTGGTGTGAGAAATCTAAAGTACAAGTAAGGACTGAAATGTATAATGGATGCTAGGAAATGGGAATAAAATGTTCAAATGGTAACAGAAATTAGGGAGGGTGGAGGAGGAAAGGAAAGAAGCAGGAAAAAAAAACAGCTTTTGTAAATGAGAGAAAGGGGTTGAAAGAGGGGAAAGGAATGGGAAAAAAGCAAGATGTATTATGTACAGGTACAAATTCCCTATGATGAATGTTACCATGTATATCTAAAATGTACCAATAAAATAAAAAATTAAAAAACATTAGAAAACCCAAAAACAAGATCCTAGGGAAATTCCAGGAACTTGAATGCAGAATCCATGAGCTCCCACAAGATGTGGGTGGCATAGAAGAAGACCAGATACCTGGGACACCCTGAGTTCCCATCACAGTCTGTGCCACATATTTCCAGGGACATGTGTACCTTGACTTTTGCTTTTACCCTCTTTTTCTTTGTTCGGCACAAGTTTGCTCTGTACAGCTAGTTTTCTTCCACATCCACTCACCCTGCACTTTTTGGATAAAGTTTTGGCACAATCATTGGCTTGTTTCCTCCAATTCTTTGTTCAAGGCAAGAAGAACCTGGAATACTTTTGACTGGTGAGCCATCTCTGGAGGAACTACCCAGTAACACTTGGGTGATGTTTACTCCTCTGAGATCCTCTAATTCAAATAATATGATGAAACATTCATGTTTAAATAGCAATATAATTAATTCTTATTAAAAAGAGGAATGAAACATTTTTTGCTTAATATATGTATATATACAAACAGTGAAACAGTTAATGACAATTACAGTCTGTCTCAGTCACTTTCTTGTCAGAGGGACAAAATACCAACACCCACAATTTTAAGGAGGAGAGGCTTATTTTAGCAGAATGCAAGCAATGGCAGGTGGAAGCCCCTGGCAGAAAAAAGCTGCTCATTGCATGGCGGTCAGGCAGCAGAGAGGAGGGAGGAGATGGGAGTGGGAGGTGTGCTTTTTAGGCCATGCCTCCAGTGACATCTGGTCAGACCCCTCCACCTACCACACAGAGGAGGTTTTATTTGGGAGATGTTTTTTTGCAGTGCTGATGAGCTCATTAGTGGATGAGTCCCTGATCCAGTCATCTTCTAAAAGCTCTGCCTCTAAACACATGAGACTTTGGGGCGAATACCAACTAGATTTACATCACAGCACATCCTAATTTTGTAACTGGTCACAGAGTCACAGTTGGTATTTATAACTACTTTCTGTTACCCACTCTGTACTCCCTTTGCATTTAGCAAGTACCTCAGTGTGGTGTGGATCTTCACCTGGTGAGGTGACTCATCCTTGCACACCTGAAGAATCTGAGCTATTTGTAGTCCTGCCTGGATTGGATTGAAACTCATAGGTTGTAGTAATACCGAGAGATGACTTAAGGGTTATCCTTACTTGCACTGTGGGGTAGTAGTCCAGTTTCCCCTTGGGAGTCTAACTCAGTCACCCCTGCCAAGATCATAATTCCACTTTTATCCTGTTGAGTCAGAAGCATGAGGAGTCCAAAATGGCCAGGGGGAGTCTTAACTTCTCATTCAATACAATTGTTGGGCCTCTTGGTAGAAGCATTCTTTCCTCTGAAATTAAGACATCTAGGCCAGCAGAGTAGAGTCACAGTAACAGAAGCAAAAGTGTTCCTAGTGGGTCATGAGGGTAGTGGTGAGTGGTACCATTCTGATTCCCACCTCTTGATTCCTGGTCCTACAAATGCTGACTAAGACAGAAACAGAACCATGTGGTGGGTGCTGACTCAAACATATAAGCGGAACCTTGCCCCAAACCTCCAATCTATTGCCACCTATCTGGCACTGTAATGGTATCTTCAAAGGCCATTCTGCCTTTCTATCAATCCAGCACATCTGGGTGGTGCAGAGTACAGTAGGACCAATGAATCCCATGAGCATGAGCCCACTGCCAAATTTCTTTGATGGTGAAATGCAGGTCATCTGCAGTGAACAAACACTTCCATTTGAGAAGGGACAAAAGCGATGCAATCCACAGCCATGGCTGTAATAATTCTGAAATTTGCTTTGGCCGATGCCGCCAGACCCCTGGTTGGAGTGAGTGAGAGTGTCCCTGTGTGTCGGGGTCACTGTTTGCCTGCAGTGGCTCTCCAGTCTTGCTCTTGGCTTTTCCAATTTGGCCTTCTGTGTCACATGACCATATCTAAAGAAATGGCCTTTGATAGCAGCCGAGTAATTTTCTTATTGCCAGGGAAGATGAGTGCTAGGACTATAGCTTAAGGGCGCTGGATGTGCTCTGTGGTTCTAACGGGTCCACTCCTTGCTCCAGGAGTCATGGCAAGAGTGAAGGGGCCTTGGGTTTTACCTGCTTATGAGCTGGCAGGTGAATCCACCCCACATTCTTGGGGAGTAAGCAGGCAAAAGATGACACTCCTGGTCATGGCCAGAGCCATTTCTACAACACACAAGAACATGTGGTTTGTTTGTGTTGGCATCCCTGGTTGTCAAGTCCTGTGCGGATGACACAGGACAGCTTTTCCTCTCCAGGGAGATGATGCTTTCCTGGATAGTAAGTGCAGCTGCCTTTGCTCTAACAGACAGCACTGCCATTGCCCCAGACTGCTGGCAATACCTGTGGTCTCCTGATGGAAATACAAGAGATGCCAGAATCTAACCTTTAATCCTCATACCTGTGTCACTCCATCGGCCACTCCAAACAATACAACTAGTATATCAAGTGGCCAGGGAGATGGCAGGAGGAAGCCACGGCTCCAAGCAGCCTGGGGAAGGGAGGGTCTATCTGGGTGTGAGGCTGCTGTCTGACCAGACAGTGGGCCAGTGCATTTCTGTTCATTCTAAGCCACCCACTCTCATTGCTGGAATATAACACCAGACATCCACAAGGAAAAAGAGGAGGGGTTTATCCTGGCTCACAGTTCATAGAGGTTTTAGGCCACAGTCGGCTGGCTCCAGGGCATGGAAGAGGGGCCTAGCGAAGGACAGTCAGTTCTGGACAGGCAGAGGGAAACAAATCAACGAGGGAGGAGGGAGACAGACCCTTCCAGGCCATGTCCCAGAAAACTGCCTCCTCCAACCAAGCTTCACCTCTGAACAGCATAGCCAGCTATAAACCCATGGTGACCAGTCCCACAGTATCACATGCCCGCTCACAGTTCAGACCCCTCCCCAAAGCTCCACCTGTGATCACCTGAGGCATTGAGAGAATACCCAGCGAGAAGCCCAAACACTTGGTTATGCTGTTACAACAATGAAAAGTGGACTGACACAAATGCTGTCCTTCAACTGCCATTTCGTCTCTTCTTCACGCCAACACAGACTCCTCTTTGCATGCTGCTCAAGTCTTGCAGTGCTAAGCAGGGCAGCAGAGCAGTAGAGAGAAGGCAGCAGAGAGAGTGGAGAAAGCAAAGGGTCTGCTGCTGAACCCAGGCTCCTGTCTTACAGGAAGAGGGGTGGCGGCGAATCGTGCTTTGGGACTAGCTCTGGACAGTCAGAGCCTTGGCTCCAGAGGGAGCTGAGTTGGGCACCACACCACCATCAAATTCTGCAGCTCCTCGGTTTAGTGATTGGCTTAGAGGGCCTGGTGCTCCTTCTCCAACCTGGGGCCCATTAAGTAGGTTTGCCACCAATACTCAGCTATGAAAAGTGTCACCATTCCTATCTGGTGACCTATTTAACTCAAGGACTCTCTGGCTTTGTTTAGATAAACTCCATTGCAACCACAAATAGAAGTCTCCTCTCAGCATTCTCTGCAAATTGTGTTTTATTTTTAGTGAAATTCCAAGGCAGTGTCACTCCTTACAGGCACCCAAGGAAAGAAAAGAAGGGGAGATGTGAGTTGAATCATTTTGATTGTTTTGGGTTTTTGAGACAGAGACTCACTATGTAGCCCAGGCTGGCATTGAACTTGCAGTAGTCCTCCTGCCTCAGCTTCTTGAGTGTTGTTGTGATTACCATTAACACTTTCCATAAGAGCCTATAGACTGACCTGACTTTGGTTTCATGGTGACAGATTATGTCATGGTGGAAGTCCAGGTGTCAGTGAAACCAGCTAAGTGTAGTTACTTGTAAGAAGTGATAACTTTCAAAGCCTGAAGTGTCACTTTTGTTTATATGGAATAGGGACAAAAATATAAGCAAAACCTTCCTCTCCCTTTCATGTCTTTCTAGGCACTTGGATGCGTAAGGTCCCTTTTGCCTATATCCATCCGTAAAGGAGCAATCACTATGACATGGTAACTGGTTCTAGACTAAGCACACGGGTCCAGTCCAGTGAGGCCGGGACTGCGGCTCAGTGTCCAGGAAACACAAGATCCTTCTTTGTGGTTGTGAGTGAGGCTCCCTGGTGCCTGGAGTGACTGCTGGGCATCTCACTCCATGATGGCGGTGGGACAGAGACAGCCCATGGAGACAGACCGGTGGCACTCTTAGCTGCAGTCCTGAAGACCAGGAGCACCTGGCCAAGCTGCACAGGACTCTCCAGTTATCTGAGAGCATAGCCTCTCAAGAAGCTGAGGCAGGAGGACTACTGCAAGTTCAATGCCAGCCTGGGCTACATAGTGAGACTCTGTCTCAAGGGTTTCTACCTAAACGTTGCTCAGGAGCCTAGTGTGCTAGTGGGCAGGGCTTGTGGAAGGGATTGCGCCTAAGGCTGGGAGCTGACCTGCCCTTAGGAGGCAGCCTGGGTGGGAAGAAGAGTGGTCTGGATGGAATGGGTGGGGCCTGGGTGGAAGGGGCAGGGCCTGGTTGAAAGGAGCAGGGCCTGGTTGGACGAGGCATCAGTGGGGTGTGGCCTGGAGACTTCATCTTCCTCCTAGCTCCTCCCTTCACTTGGCTTTCCCTGAGCTGGGCCCTAAGCAGCTCTCCTCAGCCAGGCTCCTCTGCCCCGCAGCCTTGCCTTGCAGATGGTGACTGAGAATGTGGACCTAAATGAACTTCTCTTCCTTTCAATTGTGGACATCAGGCATTTGTTTCAGCCATGAGAAAAGGACCTGAGACACTGTCTTTGCTGGTTGCGCTGGGTGTCTGGTGAGCAGTTGCTGTAGGCACCTCAAGGTGCTCCCTTGGTGCCACTGCCCGCAGCCACCAGCATGAGTGTGGAGGGCAAGGTGACTCTTACCTGTGTTGCCTGGGGCTTTGGCACCTTCGTGATCCACCCAGTGTGAGACTGGAGGACCTCACTGCCACTGTGGGGGACAAGGGAACCAGGTAAGTTTGCCCTGCAGGAAACAAGGATGAAATGACAAAGTTTTTAAAGATGCTCATCTTGAGCCACTGGAAAAATAACCAAAGATAACTAGAACATGCGAAAAGTCTATTCATGAAAATTAATATATATCTCCTTCTCCTCTTTTTTCTCCTCCTGTTTTTTTTTTTTGAAACAGGGTCTCACTGTGTAGTCTAATCTGACCTTGAACTCACTTTGTAATCCCAAACTGGCCTTGAATTCTCAGCAATCCTCCTGCCTCAGCTTCTGGAGTGCTGGGATCACAAACACATGCTACCATTTCCACCTGTTGAAAATTTCTATTGCCGTGTGTAAAAATGGTCATTCTGGAGGCTTTAGGAGATCCTAGATGTGAGGAGAAATGCATATTTGGTCTTGATGCTGGCTCAAGACACAGCACTCCTAGCTTCCCCAGGGTTTCCTGGGGACCCCGGAAGGCGGCCTTCTAAGGAGGCGACTCCCGGAGGCCTCTAGGACAGCTTCAGGGTGGGTTGGTCCTAGAAAGATCAAGGAGTCAGACCCTTGGCTCTTTCTATAGTGCATTCATCTTGGGGAGCAGAGAGAGATGGAGACCTGAGTGAATAACTGATGGTGCCTCTGGGACCTGGGTTTGGAGACAGCTGAGAAGTAAACTCATGGGAGTATGGGGTGAGGGACCCACAGGGACATAGAGGTGCTGGTGCCTGCCTTGTGTCTTTTGCAATGAACTGGTGCGCTTGGGGAGTGTACCCTGAGTTTTGCAACTGTTACAGCAAACTGTCTCACCCAAGACCAGGAGGATGGGGCTCCAGAGAAAGTCCCCTTGGGAGGCCTGGATTTGGGATTCGTATCCAAAGTAGGGCGCAGACTTGCGGGGCTGAACATGTTGTCTCCATTTGTTGGTGCCACCTCCCAGCTGCTGTGGTCAGAGCTGAGATAACTTGTGGGCCCTCTGGGGTGTCCAGCAGGAACTGGAGACCTGACTGACATGGTGGGGCTTGCAGTTGGAGAGAGCAGGGATCCCCCTCCCTGTCTTACCCACTGGGGTGGTGAATACCCTGCCTTCTCAGCTAGGTAGGGCAGATTTAACTCAGGGAGAGGGTGGAGAGGCTGCTGGGTTTAGGGGAGATGGAAGGGAGAGAGGAAGAGAAGCAGCCCTCTCAGCTCTGCTAGTGAGCATGTGCCCAGCGCCTTGTCTTTGTTGTCACTAGTAAACAGCTTGCAATGTTGTTTTTTGTTTTTCTGTCTTTTTGAGACTAGGTTTCCCTATGTAGTTGAGGCTGGTCTTGAACTCACTTTGTAGCCCAGGCTGGTTTCAAACTTGTAGCAATCCTCTTGCCTCAGCCTCCTGAGTGCTGGTATTATAGGTGTGCGCTACCATGGCCAACTTATGATGGGGTGTTGGAAAATAAAAATCTCTGTTTTAACTGTGGTATTTCTTCATCCTTAGTGTATTTTTTTTTTTTTTTTTTTTTCAGAACTGGGGATTGAACTCAGGTCCTTGTACTTGCCAGAGAAGCGCTTATTCCACTGAGCCATCTCCTGAGCCCCCAAATCAGTCTTTTTTTTTTTTTTTTTTTTTTTGTAATTGTTGTATTTAGATTTACTTCTACCATCTTGTTTTGTGCTGAATATTCTAGTTTTTGGTCTTTTTGGGGAATCCACTGAGTTTTTCCTTATATCATTCCATTTTTTTTTTTTTTTTTGCCTACCTCATCCATTAATTTGTAAATGACATAAGCAGTTTTAATTCTTTCAGTGGTTGCTTTACCAATTAAAACACATCAATGTAATCCTCATTTAAAGTGAACTGAAACTTTTGTCCTCCTTGGGGTAGGGTCTGGATCTTGGGTCATCAGGGGCTCACTGGACGCAGGTGTGGAGTCGCCTTGTCTCTTGAGCAAGTCAGCCCAGGGCCACCAGACAAGGTGAGCTGGGGGTGCCAGCATACTTGGGGACTCTTCTGGTTTGTGTTGCATAGCAAACTGAGTGGAGATCAAGAGATTCCACCTCTCTCATCTCCCCTGGTCGCCCCTGCTCTGAGGCACACATTTACGATGTGGCCCATGCCCAGGAGGACCACATCATAGCACCCCAGCCCGAGGGTGATCTCAGGTTCACGCTCAGTGCAGTGCACTCTGTGCGTCTGGGCAAAATAGGAAAATAAAAATAGAGAAGTACACTAACATCAGGCTGCCTGTGGGTGAGCCCTGCCCAGAATCCCTCAGGCTCGTGGGATGGAGGTGCCAGGCCTCAACCCTCTAGTGGGCTGAACCTCCAGGCACTGGAACTGGGCTGTGGCCCCCCAACTTCTACCTTGACCTCCCCAGGAGCTTATTATGAAGGAATTCGATTTCAGACAGTAGCACGCTAGCAGCCCCCATGCACACACACTGCGAATATTTTTTCAGCAGTAGGAAAATTGCAAGGCTGAAGATTGTCCTCATATTTTAATTTGTTGCTTATTTTGTGGTTGGTATTTTAAGTTCGCTATGGTACTCTTGACATACAGAAGCTTCCCTTTTGTGTGAAGCCAAATTTACCAATATTTTCCCTTACAGCTTCTAAATTGTATTATGATTTATGACCTTGCATGAAAGATCTTTCACTTCTAAGATTCTATAAAGCGCCATCCACATTGTCTCCCAATATAACTCATTTTCTTCTGGCTGAGCTCCCATTTTTTAGAGCGTTTTCTTCACAACAGGGGTAATTTGTTTATATAAACTCTTGGGCTGCTGACTTAAGTAAAAGCTATTTGTTCCCAATTTTGCTAATAGTGACTTTTTAAGGAGAAGAAGTGAGATTTCAGCAAATTATTTTCACTCTTTAACATACATTTCTTAGCATGGCTCTGAGATAAGCAGTAACAGTTCATGGAAAGCTTTGTGCAGTGCAGACTCAGCACTGTCTCTGTGTGGTCAGTGGCGCACTGCTCCCGTTCCTGTCAGCCTTTTCACACAGGGAGCAACTTTTCGTGGCCTCGGGCCACTGTGATGCGCCTGTCTGTTTCCTTCCAGCTCAGAAATTGATTGTGGCCACAGGACTCATTCACTTCTGGTCACTTCCTCACAAATGTCCTTGGGAAGTCCCGAAGAAACCCAGGGTCTTTCTGTGCCTTCAGCAAGTATTCTGTGCATCCCTGCTCTGGGCATTCTATGCAAACATAAGCAGCTGCTGGTAAGGGCAGGTTGGCAATTAGTTGGGTACAGTGGCGCATGCCTGTGAGCCTAGCACTCAGGGGGCAGAGACAGGAGAATTGCGGATTTCAAGGCCAAC
This sequence comes from Octodon degus, assembly GCF_000260255.1. Taxonomy (NCBI): domain Eukaryota; kingdom Metazoa; phylum Chordata; class Mammalia; order Rodentia; family Octodontidae; genus Octodon; species Octodon degus. The sequence goes on along the minus strand of NW_004524621.1, from coordinate 2,090,808 downwards.
CTGAACTACACAGCAAGTCCATGTCTCAAAACAAACAAGCAAGCAAACGAAGTTTGGAAATTACAGCCAACACTCTAAAGGTCACCTGTGTTTTTAGCTCTATAGCTATAATAATAGCATAATATTTCAGTATTCCTCAGAGAGTCAAGCACTAAAACCCTCTGTGAGGCTGCACTAGAAGCTCTAGGATGGAGGAAGAACCAGGCCTCACCCATCTCTGTCTCGGACTCGCTTGACCTGCAGTAGCCTATATTTCCCGCAAGTGCTTGGGCAGCTTCTTTTGCTCCTCCAAGAGCCATGCTGGCCACGGGTGGAACCCTGACCCAGCTGGGTCCCCAGCACTTATGGGGTGTGAGCCCCAGGGGGCAGGCACCTCTCCTTGGGAGCAGGGTGAGGACAAAGGGGCCATCATACAGTGCTACCTCCTCAACCTCCAGGAGAGAAGCTGATTGCCAGCACACTGGGGATGAGGGTGCTGTGCTGTGAACAAAGCTGGATGCTGGGTGACACAAGGCTCCTGGAATGGTCACCTCTGTGGAGATAGGGAGCAGAATGGTGGGGCCAGGGACTGAGAGGGGCACAGGAGGAGGTCACTGTTTGGGGGACAGTTTCCGTTCAGCAGGACGAAAAGATCCAGAGCCAGACGGCATGATGCAGTAGGAGCACACTGAGTAGGACTGAACTGAACTCTAAAAACAATGAAGACAGTAATGTTAGGCTAAGTGTACTTTACCACAATAAGAAGTTGAAAAAATCCCCTCAACTTACAAGAACAGTGCATATCTACAATTGCAACTGGTAAAAATAAGGATGCTTATGGTATGCCTAAAGGAGTTCTGAGAGAACAGAACTGACAAAACCCATCTAGTCATAGGGAATATTGGAAAATCAAAGATACTGCTTTTTCACTGTGTACTTTCTGATACTGTTTGGAATTTTAGTTTGTGATGTGCAGGTCTTAGTTTTGTTGTTGTTTTTCAGAGAAGTTCTTGCTAAGTTGTTAAAATGCTCAGGTTGAATGGGAGCTCGAGATCCTCCTGCCTCAGCCTTCCACAGTGCCGGAACTGCAAGCATTGCACTACCCTTGCCTGCTAAGGTTACTTTTTAAATGTCAAGCGGACTCTTGACCTGGGTGTCTTCTTCCATGGGTTCCCTAATTCCCGGTTGGGTCAGCTGTTGAAAATTTTACTGATTCTTCAAGCTGGCTTTTTGCTGAGATGTTTTGCACTGCTGGGTTTGGTCTCTTTTACAAAATCCTGTGTTCCAAATGATCATACCTAAATCATTTAAAAACAGGACAGCCCGGGTATATTTTAATAGAGTGCATTTGAATGACTTGATTTAACGCAGAGGAGTGTAGAAGGGGCATTGGTGCTTCTAAAACAAGTTGAGCAACAGTCCAGAAAACATTTGGCAAAAACGGAAACACGGAATTTCTCATCTGCTGAGTTTCGGTGCCTTTCGTGGATCCAGCGGGTTCTGGGCAGCGTGGAGCAGGCGCTCAGCGGATCCGCGTGGGCAGAGCCAGCGGCGCAGAGCGGTTTCCTTGGCAACCGCGGGCACTTCGGAGTAGGTCGCTGCTCCTCGGGCGACATCGGCTTTCCGGTCATCAATCACAGAGTTAGAAGTGATTAAAACACCCGGTGAGTTAAAAGGAATGTTAAGCAAGACATTGCCTTTAGGGAGGGCAGAAGAATAAGCAGGAGTGCGTTTAATTTTTTTTTTTTTTATCCTTTCTATACTGTATAGCAGGGCGGTACTCCAGGGTATGTCACTACCTGTTCTTTATCTCTTCATCTGTTGATGGCCCTGTAAGTCACTTCCAAGCTGTAGCTGGTATGAGCTGTGCTGCTGTGACCTCATATGGGTGTGCCGAGACCACTGCGAGGTGACCTCTTTAACTCTTTAGGGGGGATACCTAGAAGGGCAATAGAATTCCACAGTGACTGTCCTGGTTTACATTCCCGCCACAGTATCGCCTTGCCAGGACCTGTCATTATCGGATTTCCTGACGACAGCCGCGCTCCCTAGAGTAGGACGGGATCTCAGCATTGTTTTCATTTTCATTTCTCTACTGGCCAGCGATGTTGAGATTTAATCACGTAATAATCGATCATTTGTACTTCCTCTGAGAAGTGTCTGTTCATTTTACTTGCCCGGTTTTTTTTTTTTTTTTTACTTGCCCGTTTTTGATTGAGTCTTTTATTTATTTATTTATTTATTTATTTATTTATTTTTTTTGGGGGGGTGTCTAATTGTTTTGAGTTCTTTATATAATCTAGGTGCCAGTCCCCTGAGGAAATGCTGCCAAAACTTTTCCTGTTCTGCAGGTCGTCCCCTCACTCTCTTGGTTATTTCCTCGGCTGAGCAGAAGCCTTTTATGCTATGATCCCACGTGTTGATTCCCGGTACTGTTTGCAGGAAAGCGTTTGCATCTTCTGGAGCGGTTCTGCATAAGCATTGGATTAGGAGCGGCCGTGGGGTGACCGGATGGCGGTGTTCACGGTCAGGGGCAGGGGCAGGGACAGGGGCAGCTGGTGAGCGCAGAATCGCGGGGTGCAGGGTCTTTTTGCATTTCCTACGGGGAGCTTGTTTTTAAGCACTTTTCACTAAGTTCCATCTCCAGCCCTGTTTGGCTTTTCAGACATGCTTTCCTTAAGCTGCTCAATTGGTATTTGAACTTTCATCTTCCTGCCTCAGCCTCCCAGAGTACTGCGATTACAGGGGTGCGCCACCAAGCCCACTACCCACTCTCTGTGTGTGTTCATAGCGCCTCCTTTCACACACACCTACCTATGCACATGCGTTCAGGGTTCTTTCCGTGACGAAAGGGAAGTATTCGAGAAGGTGCCCCGCCTGGTAATCAGCGACGCGTGCTCGCATAGTCTGCTCCCCCACCCCCCGCATACACCCGGGGGGTGGGGGAGCACTTCCACCCCACCAGGCCTCCTCTCGTGGACTCACTCAATCCCACTCTGAGGGACGCTGGTCCTTGGAAGGAGCCAGGCGGGCTGAGGCTCTGCGGGGCTCCTCCTCCTTCACCCGCCCGAACGCAGGGCTCTCAGCTCCAGGCCAGCAGAGGCCGCGCAGCGCTGCCCGGGCCGCTAGGGGGCCCTGCCATCCCTGCCGGCGTTGGATGGAGACCAGGAGGCGCGCGTGGGTCCCCGGGTGTATGCGGGGGGTGGGGGAGCAGACTATGCGAGCACGCGTCGCGGATTACCAGGCGGGGCACCTTCTCGAATACTTCCCTTTCGTCACGGGAAGAACCCTGAACGCATGTGCATAGGTAGGTGTGAGTGAAAGGAGGCGCTATGAACACACACAGAGAGTGGGTAGTGGGCTTGGTGGCGCACCCCTGTAATCGCAGTACTCTGGGAGGCTGAGGCAGGAAGATGAAAGTTCAAATACCAATTGAGCAGCTTAAGGAAAGCATGTCTGAAAAGCCAAACAGGGCTGGAGATGGAACTTAGTGAAAAGGTCCTGGGTTCAATCCCCAGCACAGAAAAAAAGAAAAGAAAGAAAAATGGATTACAATAATCGTAGGGCGATCCTGGGTTCATCCAGCTGCGTTGGGGACCCGGCTAGTATCCCAGATGCGTAGCCCTAAGCTTCGAAGTTTTCATGGGCAAGGAGGCACCTTTTTGGCTCTGTGTAGGCTCTGGGTCCCCTTCTCTTGCGTTGTTTCGGCCGAGGTGCTACAAGAAATCGCTAGGTGGCGCTGCATGCTGGCAGCGAGCAGAGTGGCACCCTGAGAAAGTCAACTGCTGGCGGGTGTGTGTGTGTGTGTGTGTGTGTGTGAGAGAGAGAGAGAGAGAGAGAGAGA
>NW_004524621.1:2065605-2086885 GCF_000260255.1 Octodon degus | reverse complement strand
AGAGAGAGAGAGAGAGAGAGAGAGAGAGAGAGAGAGAGAGACAGAGACAGAGAGACAGAGAGACAGAGAGACAGAGAGAGAGAGTCTGATACTACTTTTGGAAGTGGAAATGTTGCTGGGGACGCTGGTCTTTTTCACAGGTTAAGGTGGGACTCAGTTCAGATAATGGTGACACTGGCTATCCTGGTAACCCCTGCTTTCTAATGGCTCCTGCACCGTCATTCTGGAAGGCAGGGCAGGACCTCTTCATGGCAGGTGTCAGGAGCCACACACCCCTGCCTCTGCTCTTCCGGGTCACATGGGGACCCCAACAGCTTTCCGTGGAAAGTGTGCTGCCTGTCCTGAGGGGGCAGCTCACAGAGCCAGGCACAGCTGAGTCACAGGCAGCTGCCCTCCAGGGCCCGAGGTGATTCCAAGTCTTTGGGAAAGGGCCTTTTTGATTGGCGAACTGTTGTCACCTTCCAGTAGTCATCAGCACAGCGGTGTTGGCCCCCAGGGGCGGTGCACAGGCCAAGTACGGGACAAAGCCTGCAGAAGAACCTCAAAATTCCTGACTCTGCCTGGTGACCTGGCCTCGTGTGCGTGCTTGGCAGAGAGGAGAAGACAGTATGAAGTCCCTGGTAATTCAGGGCCCTTGAGCACCGATCAGTGCGCCATCCCGGATCGGAACTTCCGGGTCTTTAAAAAGGAGATCGTCTTTCCTTCGGCCTTGTTGGTAACACTCAAGCCCCTGACTAGGAAACCTTAAACTCTGTTCACGATCTCTGAATTCCAACATCTCCTGCAGCGCGAGTGTGCTTCCTCCTGCAGTAACGTCTCGTCTCCCAGGACGATCTTGTTTCCACATAATAGTACGGTCCGGGGCATCCCCCTTTCCATGCAGTCGTGTTCCGTGGGTAGGACACGCGGACTTCGGGCTTGCAGGGACCGGCAGGGCCCCACCTCCCATCCTTGTAAGTGGAAGGTTTTTGGAGTGTTCGGAGTCACGGAATCAGCGAGCATGAGGTTTTCCAAAGCCGACGTGTACGCTGCGAAGTCAGCACCGCGAGGGCCACGTCTTAGTGCCCTCAGCAGCTTCTGTCCTTAGGCTTCCCAGTTGTTTCTAGCTGGTCATGATTATCGACAGGACTTTAAATTGAAAGTGAACAAGTAGACTAGTTTTTAGGGCAGCTTTCAGTTTACCAAATGTGAGCAGTGGAGCCCTCGAACGTTCTCCTTTTCTCCCTCTCCTACTTCCCCTTGTTACAGGCTAGCATCTTTAATTCTGCAGGGCTCCAGAATGGGAAACTTTCCAGCTCCTGCATGGTGTTGCACGTGGACAGTTTCACCCCTGACCTCACATGACAGCTCACAGTCAGAATAAAGGTGCACAAAAGCACAGGGGTGCACCCCTACTCCTCCCAGTGCTGGGGAATCCAACCCAGGGACAACACACAGTCTCCTCAGCATCCCTAAGGGGAAAAAAAATCCCCCTAGCTCCTTCAGCTGCAATGTTATCTTTTCCGTAACACTGGATTCCTCCAGCCCTACAAAGGATGCTACTCCCAAATCAGGAAAAGTCAGAAGCCCAAAGCATTGTGATCTTAAGCATTTTGGATAAAGGTTATTCAACCTGTTACTAACATCTTGCATGTGAGTTGTACCTTTGTCACACTTCAGGAGCTGATATTGATGGGCGGTTGGTAATGAACTCTCTTTATGCAAGGCTTTCCTCTTCGTGCTGTCCATTCTATGGGTTTTGGTACATGTATCATACATGTATTCTTCATTACAGTGTCATACAGAGTAGTCACTGGCCTGAAAACAATCTGTCGAAGCACGATTGTACAGCCTGGTCTCCTCCTCTTCGGTTATTGCCCTGCAAAAAGTTTGGCAGCCTCCGCACTTGCCATGCTGTGTTACACTCCCCTCAATTCAAGGGTTTGGTAGCACCACATGGGATACAGAAATTCATGTTTCCCAGAGACCTCTTAACATTATATTTTATGATTTTAATGCTGGTTGCTAATTTGAGATTTAAAAGTTTATTTTAGAATAAGTTTTTATTACCAAAGCAGTGAATGCTTGCTTAAAAACCCCGTTGGTGCATATACTTCATTTACCCAGTAAACGCATGCAGTGAGGGCAGATGGGCCCCTCTCGGCTGGCGGAAGGCCAGGATGCGAGATGGACTCGGTTATTTCTCCAAGGAGCTCACATGAGATGCAAAGATGGATTATGCAACAATAAGCAATTCCAAGGCAACCATGGTAAATGCCCACCAGGCATGGGGAAGATACAGGCCAGCGGTTGGCAACGGGAGTGCCAGATTATCTATGGAGCTTTGAAAATATTTTATCTTATTCATTTTTTTTTCACATTTCACTGAAAACATTTTATTGGCCTTCTGAACAGAAACAAGGATTTATTTGCCAAGAAGGATGACCCCATCATACTTCTGCTGGAGCCAGCGTGTGGCCTCCTCTTGGGTGATTCTGTGTCTGGCCCCAGGGCAGCCTGTCCTGCGCTTCTTGTCTGCAATGCTGAAACCTGGCCTACCCAGCCCCGCATAGAAGCCCAGACCGTAGATACCAATGCTTGGGTCATGTTTGATGCCCAGATCGATATGTTCCTGGATTCCAAAACCAAAGCTTCCAGTATTTTGGAGCCAAGGAAGTTATTTTTCCTTAATTCATACTCTCACACCTTTAGGACTTTCTCCAGGATTTCTTCTGCCTTCGCTCCTCAGACTGTGCAGTGGACAGCTATCTTCTCATTTCTCCTGATGTCAAAGGACCTGACAGTGTATCTAGTTTATAAAACACAGGAGTCTGGCCCATGAGCTGCTCCAATACCTTGGCTGCCCGCGTCAATCTGTCTCCGCTCTCCCCGACGCAAATGTTAAGGCACAGTTTGTGAATTCGAAGTTCCCACATGGGGTTCTCCTTCTCACTTTGATCCTGCGCCATGGTGGAGAACTGGAAGCTGAAAATATTTTAGAACTACTTCCAGGATCAGGTGGTTCAATACCCAGGCCTGGGAGTCCCAGGGGACTCTCAGATCAGAATTGAGAAGCTGAGCCGGGCTAGTGGCAGTGGCCAGCGACCAGGAGTCCTCTCTGAGAAGCAGCCTGTGGGAAGGCTGTCAGGGCCCAGACCTGAGGGCACCTTGCAGATCCATATCTCCTGTGGAAACTCAGGGACATGGAATTGCTTAGGGGTGAGGCTAAGAGCAGGGTGGGGGAAAAGAAAAAAGAGGAGAAAAACCCACAGCACTTTCCCACCCCCTCTGGGTCTTAGGAGACCCCCTCTCTCTGTTTCTGGGCTCCCTGTCTACCCTGACCTCTCTGGGTTGGGCTGTTGCTGTTTGCTTTTCAGGGATCCTCAGCAGGTGGCCAGGGTTGCCACAGAGGTCAGGGAGAGGGGGAGCTGGACCCTGCATGGTGATTTCTGTCTATTTTGCAGATGAGAAGATGGAGCTGAATTGGTTCAGGGATGCTCCTGGCCACAGGGCCAGGCCCATCTGAGGTGTGGCTGGGCTCTTTCTGTCCCCTTCTCTTTGTTCTCATCACGAGATCCACCAAGAATTGTTTCCCCCTTTGGTGCAGCCAGGGTTGGATCCCAAGGCTCCCAGAGTGTGAGACAAGCGCTCTGCTGCTGAGCTGCCCTGCAGCCCATTAGGGCTCATGGAAGCCAGCCCAGCCGCGAAGGAGACACAAAGGCTGCTTGCATTTTAATACTGGAACTAAAACGTGGTGCGGTGCTGTACACAGGAGTGTTTGAGCTCTTTGACTGTTTCCTTAGAAGCTCTCAGAAATTTCTGGGCTGGGTCTGCTGGCATGTGCCTGCAATCTTAGCGCTCTGGGAGGCTGAGGCAGGAGGATCAAAACTTTGGAAAACTTGAACCTAGCCCAGGTAACTTAACAACGTAATGAGACCCTGTCTCAAAATGAATAATAAAAGAAAGTTCTGGGGTATAGTTAGTACAGAGACCCTGGGTTTAATCCCCAAAACCATTAAAAACAAAGAAAATAAATTTAGGGACCTACAGTCCTATGTGCCCTTGGTGACCTGTCCCTCTAGGTGGTCCTAGAGCAGGAGGGCTGAGGGACAGGGTGGCCTGGACCCTTCTGGACCACAGCAGAATGCTACCCTGGAGGCCCCAGGTATATGGGTCGCTCCCAGTTGGGTCACCTTCCCTTCCTTGGAGTTTGACCCCTTGCAGACAAAGGCTGGGGGTCCCTGTGGTGGAGACAGAGGGTCAGTGCTGCTCATCAAAGGTGCAGCTCACTGCACATGGCTCTGGTCACCCCAACTCATGAAGCCTCCTCTTTGGCATGCATCGCACTCTCAGTACTGAAAGCTGAGCCCCTGGTGTTTCTCCAGATGTCGCAAGCATGTGGCCTGGCCTTGCCTTCCCTCCTGCTGGTCTTTATCCTCCTGCTATGGCTTTCAGAATGTGTGTTTTTGTCTGTCCTCACTACTCTGTGACTTTGGTTAACTGAAGATACGAGAATGACTTTACAAACACATCTGGGGAGCCATGAGCCATTGTCCTCTGCATGGTTTCCCATCTCAGCTTGTCTCCTTGTCCTTCAGTCACTGTCGTGCCTCTCCTGACCCTGTCACCTGCCTTTCCTGTCCTTTCTGCCTTTTCTCCCTCCTGACCCTGGCCCCTGTACCCCACCCTCTGGGTCCTATTCCAGCCATTCTGAGCCAAACCTGGCCAGTCCACTTTCTCTGCCTGATTTGCTTCTGCCTCGGTTCCCCAAATCCTTCACCCCTTGGCAATGGCTCAACCCACCATGAACCTCAGCTGATGCTGTCTGAGCTCAGGAATTGAGCACTTCCTGTCCTCACCCAAGACCCTGCCTGTAGCCTCCCTTTCAATACTGTCTTCACCTGTCTCCATGCCCCCTCTGCCTGAGGCCCCCATGGGCTCCTCCTGGCTCTCTTGCCAGCGACAGTTCAGCTTGTAGATATGTGGCTCCTTTTGTGCCCTTTGTCCCTCCAACGTGTGGGTCCTGGGAGTACCCGTGGCCCCTGCAGGTTGTGTTGTATGACATGGCACCTGCTGAAGTGACAGGAAACAAGCTCTCAACTGAGTCCTCATGCCCTGAGTTGCACATGTTCACCTCCAGGAGTGTGAGCGTCACACTGGGGAGCAGGAGGTGCTGGCTCTGCCTGTGGGTCTCCCTTTATTTTGTGGTGGGAAGGGGGTGGATGAGTGCTCTCCCAGTCAGAACAGCATTAGGTGGCTTATCTGGGAGCCGCAGTGGTGCAGGGTGACACTGGGTCCTTCCATCTGCTGCTCCGGGTTCCCTGGCTCCATCTTCACATGACTCCATCTTCACATGTGGGAGGAATTTGAGGACAGAGCTCTAGAAATGAGGAGGTCATGCTGGGTTTGCTGATGGACCCTGTGCAGAGGGCTGAGGACTTCCCAGGCTGCCCTGCAGGGAGCTGGTGTGGGCTTGTCCCAGGCCCAGGAGGGCTGCTTCCTCTACTCACCAGCCCTCTGGACGATGGGGCAGCCCCGCAAGGCAGGGATGCCCACCTTCATCACTGTCTTCCCGGATGAAGGCCTCCTGCTCTTTTAGTATGTGACAGCTTTTTAAAAACTTCAAGATAGGGTTTGATAGGTTGCTAAATTGTACAAGTTCTACTTGAACTTACAATCCTCCTGCCTCTGCCTCCCAGAGTCCTGGGATTATAGGCAGGTGTCAAAACACCTGGCGTTGTTCTTATGCTTCTCCGTTTCTGTCTTTCATGTCTTTATTTTAAAGAATTGGACAGAGCTTCCAAGGCATAATCTGCAGGACAAGTGTGTGGCTAGAGACACAGAGAGGTGTGGACACTGTAGCTAGAGTCCCAAGGCCGAGGCAGGAGGGTTCCATGTTGCTGCTGGGGTGTGTGTGTGGGGTGGAGCTTAGCCTTCCTTTTAGGGTCTTTGACAGAGCAGGTGATTTCCTGACAGCTGGCCTGCCTTCCTGGTCCTGGAAGGTACCCCTGCTGGGGTGGCTGGCTAGGAGTAGTGTTACACGCATGGTGGATGTGGACAGCTTGTTCCTCCCTGGATACTGTCCTTTTGAGTGATCCTGGAGTCAGAGGGACAGTCTGCAGATACGCAAATCCAGAGAGAGCTTCCCCAGAGTGGGCTGTGGGCTCACACAGTGTGTGCACAGAAAACACTGAGCTTCCGTCTTGGTTTCCACTGTGTTCCTTGCAGGTGGCTCCATGCCTTCACAGCCAGGCTTCATTTTCCACCTGCAAGGGGGCTCAGGGCTCATGGAGCTGCAGGGGACCATGTTGTATCTGTGAGAGGGTCAGCACTCGCCCAGCAGGTATCCTCCTGCAGGTGTGTGGCCCCGCAGGATGTGTCATTTGGAGTGACAGCTTCCTGGGCAGGCCTAGCTGCCCCAGAGAGGGAGGTTGTAGTGTTTGGTACACACAGTGTGGTGACTGGACTGGATGGACTGTGTGGCCATGCTGGCCTGGCCTGGCTCTTGCTCAGGGTCCACTCACAGCCTCCAGTGCCAGCCCCCACCCAGGGACACTTTTGGCACCTTCAGAATTGACCTGGGAGGTCTCCTTCCCTCTGGCTTCTGGAGTTTGTGGAATGCACTCATCACTACAGAGGGATGGCTTTTTTTAATCTTTTTTTTTTTTTTTTTTTTTTTTTTTCAGAACTGGGGATTGAACTCAGGCCCTTGCACTTTCCAGGCAAGCATTTATTCTACTGAACCATCTCCACAGCCTTGGGATGGTGTTTATGAACATGTCCAGGTAGATGGGTCAAGCCTCACCTCTGCTGCTTCTGGGCCCAGGTGGGTGCCACCCTTGGGTGCAGGTGGTAGGGCAGGCTATGAAGGAACTGTGCCAGTGGAGAAATGCCCACCTTCTGGAAACTTCTTGCCCCCCTCAGAGAAGAAACCATGTCTCCTTTTGCCTTGTGGGATGTAGTCACTGAAGGAATGACACCTGCAATGACTTGCAGCTCACTGTGCAGAGAATTTACCATGACATCTTGCCAGGAGGGAGAACTCGGCTCAGAGCCCTCCCTCCAAGGCTCATCTGCTCCTCCTGTGTCTGTGGTAACTTGTGCAAAGTGGTCTGTACTCCCTTTAACAACTACATTAGGAAAACAATAATATTATAATTACTGTTTCATTATCATCATTATTTTTATTGATTGATTGATACAGGGTCTCACAATGCAGTTTGGACTCATAGTGATCCTCCTGTCTCATCCTCCCCAGTTCTGGGATCACAGGCATGCTCCACCATGTCTGGTTTCTAAGCCAGCACAGCACAGTTCCAAGACTGGCAAAGAATGCAGTTCCAGGGATCGAACTTGGGACCTTGTGCTTGCCAAGCAGGTGCTTATACCACTGAGCTATCTCCTCAGCCCCTATAATTATCTATTTTGTGTGCTGAGCACATTGAGATACACCTCTGTCAACTGTTATTATTAACTCTTTTTTGAAAAAAAAATTAATTAAATTATTTTTTTGTTTTTTAAAATTAATTAACTAATTAATTTATTTAGTGTGTGTGTGGCCCATTCTGCCCACCAGGGGGCGGGACTGTCTGGCATGTGGTGCTGGGGGATGAACCGCGGTCCCTGTGCTTTGCTAAGCTTGTTCTAAGTAGGTGCCTAAGCTTGTTCTAAGTAGGTGCTTTAGACCACTGAGCCATCTCACCAGCCCTTTTTTTGTATTTAGTACAGGGTCTTCAGGGTCTCACTACACCGACTGGACTTGTAGTGATCCTCCTGTTTTCAGCCTCTCCAGAGGTGGGATTACTGGTGAGCGCCACCACACCCAGTTTAACTCTTTTTATTAAAGCAGATAAAGTGTAAGTCTATTATAGGGGGGAAAAAAGCAAAAACAAAAAACTAAGCTACATGCCCTATGAGGGAAAGAGAACAAACCTGGAAAAAACAAGATCCCTTCCACCAGGAACAAAAATAAGAGCAACAACAACAACAACAAAACCCCAAACAATGCTTGAGCTAAGGGACCTGGGTAGAGTCCTGCTGTGCAGTGGGCACTGCAGAAGCTACAGTTAATTCTGAGTCTTGGCCTCCTTGTTCAATAAGGGGCAGCTAGTATTGTATCCTGAGGCTGCTGTGAGATTCAGATAAGAAAATATTCATGCAGTAATCAGACTGATAGAAGTGGTATAGGGAAGGGTTTTGGTTTTCTTCAAGGTCTCCTCTCCTCTGTTACTGCAACTTACATACTTGCAGAATACTTAGGTTGTACAGAAATCAGCTTCCTTGTGACCTGTACCCCACGGGCCCAGTAACTGTGAGTCTGGTGCTGACCCTCATGTATTCAGAGAGCTTTCCTTTTGCGTGTGAATGCTTGGCTCCTCCTTGCTGTGGGGTACCACGCTGTTTCAACCCTGGGCACCATCTTGGAGGTGAAGTCCGGAAGGGAAGAGAACATTCCAAGCTGGTAGTACAAAGACACGGCTCTACCTACTGTTCCTGTGGGCTGGATTGACTTTTTAAGATGTTAATGGCAGAGCAGTTTTCCTCTGCATCTGTTTTTTCTATTGGAATTCTGTTCTGCTTTGTGTTTTGGCTGTATCGCCCAAGATAATCTTGAACTTGCAGTGATCATCTTGCCTCAGTGGCCCGCATGCTAGGGCTATAGGCATGTGCCACCATGCCTGGCTTCTTCTGTTGGAACTTGGTCAATGCCTGGGCACAGTTATCCATTTCTATTGGATGAATAACACATGTCTTGGGCAATGGTGGTAATTCTTCCCAGACAGTGGTGAGCTTGTACCAACTGCTGGGAGCTGATTGTTGAATATTTAAGAATTTTGTCATCTTGTTGTTAAACAATTGTTAGTTTGAAACCATCCATGGAAGGACTACTTCCACCATGAATCTGGCAAATACTACAGATCAGGAATTGGTTTTCTTCCCAGACAGCTGGTCTACCAGCACCCTATTGCTTAAGGTGAGGAAAGCCCACTGTCATTTATTCCTGGGGAAAAACAGGAAGAAAGAAGGACTGGCTCCTGTCTTGTGCAAAAGGTAAGATTTAACTGTGCTTTTCTAGTGCCTGGCATATAGTTTCTTCTCAAGAAAGAATTTTAAAAAAATCCCTCTGGTTTAAAGATGGGCAACTGGAAGTAATCATAACATTTCTAGGCACGTGCCCGGGGGATGAAGACAACATGTCCTGCCCTTCTTACTCCTGGGGAGGGGGGTGGAAAGTTGGAGGAAAGAGCAGAGAATATGTAGGTGCCCCACGTCAAGCCCAGGATTCCACTGCCCCGCAGTAGACACTCTTTTGCCTAAAGGAAACTGAGGCGTGGGGATGGGGAGCCAGGCAATGCTCAGAGATGCTCTTGGGGAAGACCTTGTGGTTTTGGGAGGTGGTAAAAGGCCCTCCTCTGCCCAGTATGCTGGAGTCCCTGAGCAGGGTCCGCGGTTGAGGTGTAGGGCTTCTTGGGGAGCAGCTCTTCTGGCGAGTGACCAGTGGCTTCTGAGAAACTTTCCTGTTGGAGAAACATTCGCTGTTCAGAGCCTAATGCCCATGATAGGGAGATTGACAGGGAGGCAAAGCATGCAGCCTTTATCCATTTTCCTTCCAAAATACATTTCATTTCAGCCAAGCCTCAGCCAAGCCCCTCTCAGACGGCAGACGACTTAATTGCTGTGGTCGCCTTGGCTGACGTGGTTTTTGGAAAACACTGGGTGTTATATTAATCCACTGAACCCACACAAAACAGACTTGGACCCATGCAGGGTGCCAGTGTATCCCATCACCATGTGGTCCAGGGCCACATCTCCCCAGCCTGGCTCTGGGCGCAGCCCAGGGTGTGCTATTGGGCACTGCCAGCAAAGGCCCAAGGAGAAGCGACATGGTCTTCCTGTCCTTTTGGAAACCCCAAGACGTGCACGGCTACCAGCCTTGACTGTATGCTTTTTATTTTCACTTGTTTAATTTTAAATTTTATTAGTCCATGTTTGCATCACATGATTATGTTCATCTGTGGTGTTGGTGCATGCAAACAATGCATCTTTATTCTTTTCCTACCCCCTTTTTCGTCCCCTTCTATTTCTTGGTCCCCTTCCTTTTGCAAAAGATCTACCTTCCTATTCCTTGTGATGTTTTATTTTGCTCTTTAATTTGTTATGCTTGGGGTTTCACATATAAGGGAAATCATGTGATATTTAAGCTTGTGTGTTGATTCATCTTATGTAACATTATGGTCTCAAGATCCATCTGTTTTCCTACAAATGGCTCAAGTTTATCCTTTATGGAAGAGTAGTGCTCCATGGTGTGTAGTCCTCTATGTTATGTGCACTCTTTGTCCATTCATCTGCTGATGCACATTAGGCTGTGTCTGAGATTATTTATTTATTAATTATTTCTAAAATTCATTTTAATGAGAAAAAAATAAAATAGCAATGAAATATTTCAAAACAGGTTAGTAGGATAGTTACAATAATTAATACTTTCCATATTGTTGTCTTCATAGTAGTTATTCAGGGACAAGATGCAGACATGACATCTTTGTACGCTTCCAAGATTGAGCTGTTAGGAACTGTGCTGCTATAAACATGGGTGTGCATGGATCGCTGCAATGTGATTGATGTCTTTAACTCTTTGGGGGAAGATATTAGGAGGGGAATAGCTGGCTCACGTGGAATTTCTAGCTGTAGGGTTTTGAGGAATCGCCATCTGATTTCCACAGTGGTTGTACAGTGCACCTTCCTACCAACTGTGTGGAAGGGCTGCTTTGCTCTGTGGTCTTGCCAGCACTTGTGGCTGTCAGAGTTCTCAGTGATGGCCATTGCTTCAGCAGGAAGATGGACTCTCATCTCTTTTCATCTTCCTGTATCTCTTCACTCACCCTTGTGCTTTGCTAGGCTTTGGGGCTCCAGGTGGACTTACACCAGAAATCCTCCAGGTGGCCCTCCTGGGAATGGCAGTGGGCACAGTCCCCTCTTAACAGGCTGGCATCTCTGCCAAGCACAGCCAGGAATCCTCTTGCTGGGACTGCATCCCTCTGTACTGTAAAGGATATTTTCTGAGTTCCTGGTTTCTGATTCCACATAGAACCATGAGAAAGAATTGTGTCTGGAAGCTGCAGTCCTTTACCTCAAGATTTCTGCCATCAAAGGCCAAGTTAGAAATAAAGCCCCATGGAGAGTGTCCGTGCCTGCTTCAGTGACCAAGCACTCTGAAGTCTGATCCCTTTGCAGCTGTGTTTATAAACACCGCAAACAGACTGCATGGGCGGTACATCCCCAGCTGTGTACTTCAGGTGGACCTGCTAAATCCCACGTGGACCTGCCCTCATGTACACGAGACTGCACAGGCATGCTTGAGTTCATTTATTTCTTGTTCTTTTCCTTTCTTTTTTCCTTGCTGGGGCTGGAAGCCAGGGCTTCCCATGTGTACAGTTGTTTTGCCTCTGAACGGACCCCCCAGTCCAGTTCTCAGTTAAGCTTGGAGATTTTCACTCTAATGTGCCCAGCAGTCAAAGAAATCTTTCATGGATGCAGAGTCCTAGGCCCCACATCCAGAGATGGAGGAACCTACATTGTGGGACAAGGCAGAGTTTTTTCTTTTGACACATGTGTCTTAGTAGTTCAGGCTGGACTTGAACTCACTATGTAGCCCAGGTTGGCCTTGAACTTGTGGAGAGCCTCCTGCCTCAGCCTCCCAGGTGTTGGGATTAGAGGGCTGTGCCAGTAGGCCTAGCTAACCTGATTTTTAAACCTGGATCCAAGTGGTTTTCCTGCAGGTGACTTGTAGACATCGCCCTATTGCTGTGCCTCACAGCACCGAAGCTGACTGCAGGTTCGGTTTTGTCACACAGGAGCCATGTGACTCTGGGCAAGTCACTGTCCCACAGAGATTCTCTTTCCTAAATTGTAAACTGGTGACAACGGCATACAGGTTGGGCTGCTTTCAGCTGTGGGTGGGAGGAGCACTAGTCAGAACTCTGAGCCCTGGTGCGTGTGGGAAAGCTCACAGCGCTGCTGTCTCACTCCCCACAGGCTGGGGTGACCCCTGAGCTTCTCTCCACTCCCAAGGCCACTGAGACCAGGTTCCTTTGGCCTGCTCACACTGGCCCCACCCCTGCCAAGCCCTGCCATCACACTTGGCCTTCCCTGAGCATCCTGGGGCAGGGAAGAAGGCACAAGTCTCAGCTCAGCCAACGGCGATGCTGGGCGATGCTCACCAGCTCCAGTGAGGGCTCACTGGCCAGGCCTTGCTTTGGCTCTAGTCTCATCCCAGGGACACACAGGAGACACAGGTGCCAGGAGCTGAGTTATGTCCCAGTCTGCATGCTGATGTTCTCCCCCCATGTCTTTGAATGTTATTGTGCTTGGAACGGGGTCTCTGGAGAGACTGAACAAGCTGCGGCAGTCAGGGTGACCCACACCCAACATGGCAGGTGCCTCATAAGCAAATGTGAGCTCTGAAGGATGAGGCAGGAGAACTGTATGTTTGAGCCCAGGCTGGACAACTTAGCAACTTAGTGAGACTCTGTTTCAAAATTCTAAAAGTGGAAGGAGCTGAGGATGTAGCTCATTGAGGACACAGGGAAGGGGTGCCATGTGCATGCCAGGGAGAGAAACTACAGGAGAACCCAGTCAGGACAAGCAGAGAGGTGAAAACCCTTCAGGGAAAAGCTTCTGTCCAGGTACAAGTAGGAAAGAGCCCATTTTCACCAGGGTGCTTTGGGCTGTGAGCCACAGAGGTGCCCAGAAGGCAGGGTTTACATAGAAAAGAATTACATCATAAATCCCAGTGGCAGTGGCTTGGGGATGCCATCATGTCCAGGGTGCCATCTCTGTTTCTTCTTGGATTTCTCTCTGGGATAGGTGATTTTTGGGCTAGTCCTCTGAAAGATAGATGCTGCTGCAGTGACCATCACTTCAACACACAGCCCCTTGGAGACAAGCCCACTTCTCCTCACACAACTTTCTTTATCTGGGAGAAACACTGCCAGAGAAGTTCCTGACCCCAGTACTACTGGGTTCTAGGATAGCTTCCAAAATCTCTTTTCTTTTCCACAGAAAAGAAATTACATCATAAATTCCAGTGGGAGTGGCTTGGGGATGCCATCATGTCCAGGGTGCCACTCTGTTTCTTTTCTTTTTCTTTTTTTCTTTCTTTTTTAGATAGAATCTTCTTATGCAGTTCAGGCTGGTCTTTAACTATGTAGGCCAGGGGTCTTTGAATTCTCCTGTCTCAGCCTTCCCCGTGCTGGGGTTATAGGCATATGCCACGACACCCAGCAGTTCCTGGACATTTCTAAAAGTTCTGAATCCCCATCCTGGAGAAGCAGCAGGCTTGGGTTTTTACTTGCTCTCTCTACTCCCAGCCAGAGTCCCAGTTCAACCAGGCAGGTGCCTGGTTTTTTGATTGTCCTTCTGGCCACCCCAGAAAGGAATCATTCTGCCCAGGGGACACTTAGCAATTTTCTTGCTGATTCCCTGGGGCTAAGGATCTCAGCAAGTCCTCCAAGATGTAGAGACACAAATGGAACCCCTCTTGACATTACTGTGGGGAGAGACCTGGTTGTCCAGGGTGACAATCAGTGTAGGTCACAGAGCGGGTGCTGGGTGTGAGAGGGCACCAGGCTATGCTCATTTGGTGGGGTTGGGGAGATGGAGCTTCATGCAGCATCTGCCCTGCCTGGGGTCTGGGACAAGGAAGACCCCCTGGGAACTCCCAGGGCCTTCTTGGCTGGGTACCCTGCAGTGCCTTCTGCCCTCCCAGGGCTGCTGCTGTGGTGCAGTGTGCATGCTTAGGCCCAGGGCTGGTCCAGTTGTGGCCACAGCACAGCTTTCATGGGGACATGGGTGGAGACTGTCCACAGAGCTGCATCCAGAGTGCCTGGCAGTTCCTGGGAGATGGGGACAGAGCAGGGGACAGAGCAGGGGGAGGGTCGGAGTGGGGTTAGACGGGGTCCTAGGGAGGAACACTCCCAACACAGTGATGCCATCATCACTGTACACAAAAACTAGTCAGAAAGGTGCTATTCTGGATCAACTGGAAAATCTGCTCTTTTCAACTCTTCATTGGAATCTGGTGCTGTTCACAGGCCCAATCAGAATATGCTCTTTCAAACCTTTATTTGCATGTGGGCACAGCCAATCAAAAGACACAGTTCCTGATCCTTCATTTACATATGACAGGAAGACAATGCCCTTTTGATAGGACAGTTTATACATGGTGTGACACCAAGTGAGTGTTGGATAGGATGACTGCCCAAATGTCTTATTTTCATGAGACGGAGATAATCTGTGGATTCTGGATAAAAAACGCCCCTTTCCCTTATCTCGGTCACTGAGCCTTCTCACTGGGTGCTTCAGCCCCGTGGAGCACACTTC
This sequence comes from Octodon degus, assembly GCF_000260255.1. NCBI lineage: Eukaryota > Metazoa > Chordata > Mammalia > Rodentia > Octodontidae > Octodon > Octodon degus. The sequence goes on along the minus strand of NW_004524621.1, from coordinate 2,072,527 downwards.
TTTTTCACCTTCAATAATGAACACCCTCACTACCTCTTCTATGTGCCAGGCTAGTTCTTTGCTCAGGATACCAAAAGTCTGGAGAGAAACCCCAGGCACCCTGCATTTGGTGACACGGAGAGAGGGGCTGAGCTAGTGCCCAGTGGACAAGGTCCATCTCCAGCCAAGCGACCAGATTCCTGGGAACCTGAGATTTCTAAACTCAGTCTGGGTTTTCCAGGTTGTGATGAGGTGTATTTATCAAGGTAGCATATCAGATCATGGGTTAGCAGCTTGTGGATTATGACCTTGCAAGGTTTTTAGCATATGGTTTGTGGGCCTGACCAACACGGGGTGGGCAGGCAGGAATGGTGCCCTGACCACCAGCGGTTCGTATTTATACTATTTCCAATTGCTCTCTCTCAACTTCTAAAGGAACCACAGACCTGGATGTGACTCCTCCCAGGGACAGTGTCCAAGGTTCAGTAGTGGGTGAGCATGCAGTGTGGTTGAGGGTTCACTTTTTTTCCTGGAAGTAAAATGATGGAGGCTCTGTGTGCACAGGATGGCATAGGTTGATATGGGGCTTTTTCCACATGCAGACCCATCTCTGCTCGTCCTGAGTGGCCTTGGTAGCTGTTTTTCCAGTAGATTTAATCTCTTTGATTCTCTATCTTTTTCTTTTCTTTCTTTCTTCCCCTCCTTTCTTTCTTCCCCTCCTTTCTTTCCTTTGTTTTCTTGTGATACTGAGGTTAGCACCCAGGGGCACTCTACAACTATGCTACATCCCTGGCTTTTTTTATTATTTTAATAAGAAAGGGTTAAATTGCTGAGGCTGGCTTTGAACTTTCAATCCTAAACTCCCCCCACCTGCCCTGCCAGCTAGTAGCTGAGATTACACCTAGATGAATTATTGGGCCTCCTGTTGGCCCTCTCTTGAGAATGCCACCTCCTAACAAATGCTGGGTGTGTTGTAAGAAAACCCTCCAGAGACCCCTGAGCCCTGTTCTAGCACTCACAATGGGTCCAGACTCTGCAGCAGTCGGGGCATCCTGGGGCCTGGTCCTGCAGGAAGGTGGAGACAGCTGAGCAAATGCAGGGGCTGGGGAGGGGAGGCAGTCAGAGCACACATGTCCATGTGCCTTGGGGGTTATTCTGGAGCAGAGCTTGGCAGATGTCAGCCTGAGGGCAATGTCAGCTTTCTTGATGACTCAATTTTGCCAGTGTTGCTTGGAAGCAGCCCTAGGAGATCTGTGAGTAGGTAAAAAGGACGGTGGTTGCTATGGCTGTGGCGAGACAGTACCAGAGCACATGGTGGGTAAAGCCGCTTCCATCCTGGCCACAGGAAGTAGAAACAGTGAGAGGGGAAGAGCAGGTCCCCCAAGTCCCCCAAGAACACGCCCCCAGTGACATCACTTCCTTCCACAAGTCACCCCTCCTAAAGGTTCCCTGCCTCCCAGCAGTGCTGCAGGCTGGAGCCAAGCCATCATGGACCCTTTAGGGACACATAGAATCTGAACTATGACAGGATGTAATTAGGTTGTGTTATTGAGTAGTTCCTTTAGAAATGGTTCACCAATCAAAAATATTCCAGGTTCTTTTTGCCTCAAGCGAAGAACTGAACAAGCTAAGTTAATAATGCCAAAAGTTTACTTGGGAAATATGGAGTCAATGGGTATGGGAGAAACCAGCCCTGCAGAGCAAATTTGGGCCAATGAAAGAGAAAAAGGGTAGAAGCAAAAATGAAAGCTCACACGGCATCTGAGAAACATGGTACAGGCTACTGTGCAGACTCAGTCAACAGTGGCTTCCCTTGGTGCCCCATCTTCTGTATGCCGTCTACATGTTGAGGAGCTCATGAGGAGTTCCACGTATGTGGTCCTTGAGTTGCCCTGGAATCCTGTGATTGACAGGTCCCGTTCATTTCCCCAGTCAATGCTATCTCCTGTATGAGTTGGGACAGGCTGTGAGGTGGCCCAAGGCTAGGACTAGTGGCTTCACAAGAGGAGGAGGAGGCCAGGGCGCTGTCTCTAACATGAAGCCCACAGCAGGAAGGTGGCCACTGTAAGCCAGGCAAGGACACCTCACCTGCAAGGGCCATGGGTCTTCCTTTGAACACTCGAGGGAGAAGTGATTGCTTAGTTTGCCAGGCTGTGGTGTTCTGCATGGTGCTGTGATGTGGGACCCTGAGCTGAGGCAGGTGTGTGCCATGAAGTTAGAGACCCGGACACTCGAATTGCAAATCCCTGTCACTTATCCTGAGATATCATCTTTCTTTGGAATTTTCCCAGCTGTTTAATACTATAACAAGTCCTTGATTCTTAGCTTGCTGGTCACTGGACAACAGGAGGGGCTTGAATTCACCCTAATTTCTGGAGTCCGTTGTCCCTGCCCAAGAGCTGTGTTTCCTGAATTGTTCAACAGAACAGATTTGCTTTAGAAAGTGTAATAGCCACTTAGAGAAGGCAGGTCTTGGAACTGCTGCAGACCTGTACCTGTCTTAGTTGTGCACGGTGGCAGACCAAGGGCTCTGGGAAGTCCTGTAGTGGAGAGCTGTGCTCAACCTTGGGTCATGATGTTGGTTTTTGTTTATTTTAGTTCTGGAGATTGAACCCAGGGCCTTGGCCCTGAGTTACAGCACTTGCCTTAGGAAAACAAAAGCAAAACAAATTTTCTATGTTGAGGCAGAATCTAGATCAGTAGCTATGTTGCTTAGGCTGGATTCAAACGTGTGAGTCTCTTGCCTCAGCCTCCCAGAGTGCTGGGATTATAGATGTGCTTCACTGGGCCTGGCTCTGCACAACTTTATCATGTATTCAAGTTCAGTTAGAAGAATGTGGGGGGAAGGAGGGAAGGAGGGAGAGAGAGAAAAGAAGAGGAAGAGAAAGAGGAAGAGGAAGAGGAAGAGGAAGAAGAAGAAGAAGAAGAAGAAGAAGAAGAAGAAGAAGAAGAAGAAGAAGAAGAAGAAGAAGAAGGAGATGAAGCAGCAGCAGCAGCATACAGATGGGGAATCCACAGCATGGGTTTTAGATATTATGCTCGACTTAGTCAAGGAAATAAATGCATATTGAGGATATTTTGGCAGAAAACTAGAAACCATAAAAGAGAATCAAAAGGAAAATTTGCAAGTGAAAATTTAATGACAAGTTAAGACCATGTTGTATTTAATATAGATAAAACAGTTTAGGAGAAAATTAATGGAGTAGAACAACAAAGATGCTTAGAAGGAAACAGAGAAGAAAGGAGAAAAGCACCGGAGAAGCAGGATGTGGAGTCAGAGGTCTGACAAGCATGTATCCAAGCAGAAGAACAGAGAGGAGAAGCCAGGGCCGAGGCAGGCCTCGGGGCAGTGACAACCTGCGCCCCCACCCTGCTCATGGATGTCTGTGGCAATAGCACTGTGGAACTCTGAGGAAAGCCCTGTGCCACTGCATCTAGGCAACACCAGTGGCCGCCGGAGACAAAGGGGAGGCTCAGAAGGGTCAGAACCATCCTTGCAGAAGCAGCCAGCAGGGTCCTGATGCAGCCTTGACTTTCAACCTTGTCCCTCACACTCCTACTGCTTTGCTCCAGATTTTTGATAAAAATGATTATTGTGACACAGGGTCTCCCTAAGTTGTCCAGGCAGAGTGCTTGGATGACAGACTATACCTGGCTCAGCACAGCCTTCTTGATTGGATGTCCCTTAGCTTCAAGGCGGCACTGTAGTAGCTCCCCCTGTTTGGGAGGCCTTTCCCCCGGATGTTTCTTTAGCTTCTTACCCCACTGTACTCACAGAGAAGATTGTTGACTGCCCTAAAGCCCCATGGCCCCTGCCCATGCATTATCACCATTACTAACAACCTGGAGTGAGGTTATGCATATGTTTCTGTGTTCTTTAACCCCTGTCATCAACACACAAGGACAGGGACTTGGTAGAAGATCATTTGTGGCCCCCTTCCCTATGAAAGCCAGACAGCAAGAGGGAAAACCCGAGAGCCGGAAGGGTCCGCCCTTTCCAGAAAGCCAGTGACTACCCTGGCCAGAGCCGCAAGCTCTGTGAACTCCCGCTATTGATGGACAGCTAATCTACTAGAAGAGAGCAGGCCAACACAAGTGGGACCTTTCCCTCTGAGATGGTGGAGAGGAAACTGAGAGACATTAAGACCTCAAAAAAATTCTTTTATGTGTTGGATGTTAATGCTATGGGTTACCATAGTAACAGCCTTTTAGGCAAAGCCGTAAAGACACCAAGGAATAAATGTGTCCCTGGGAACCTGGAACATCTGTGGCTCCTTCTGGCCTCTTCCTTTTCAGCTTGCCCAGGGTGGATAGGGCTAAGTGATGCCACGTGTTTGCTGGTGTCCTTTGATGGGTTCAGAGGTTAAGTGGCCCTCGGGTTCCTGCTCTGTGGCCTGACCTGGGCTCTGAGGTGGGAGCCAGTGAGGGCCTGGGGCTGAGGCCACACTTCCTTCCGATGGCTTCTGACCCTGCCTGTTTCCTAGGGTCAGGGACACCATGCTCCTCTGGGACTGGGCCAGCTGCTGCCTAGACCAGGAGGGGCTGGTGTGTAACGTGTTGGCTTCTGAGGACTTTGGTCACCTGTGCAGGAGGACTGCACGTTTCAGAGTCTGGGATTTGAGGCTTAGCATAGCACAGGTCAGGACCCGGGATTTGCCAAGGAAATTGTGGCTGACTTGTTACTTGCATGGGTGGGTGCCACTGTGGGACCCCCGCCTGGCCTGACCTTTGATCAGGACATCCTCTACAGGACTGCCATCCATCGCTCAGCCTCCTTTGATCTCCCCGGCAGGTTGCAGAGGGAGACGGGTCATTTTCACTTTGCCAGTCAGGGTGTGGGGGCTGGGGTGGCAGCATAATGTCAGTGACACCTCAGTGGCAGTGCTTCAGCTGAGGCGGCTGAGGACGATCTCCAGACCATGTGTAATTAGACCTGCACCCGCGTAGGTGCCCAGAGCCTCAGCGAAAACTCGTAATTAGTGGGGAGGTTCCTGCAAGTCCCTGATGGCCCTGCACCCAAGGAGGTGACCAGCTGGACAGAGGGAAGGGCTGCTGCTGCTGCTGTGAGAAAAAACAGACTCAGGAAGAGGGGCCTGACCACCAGGGGTCTGCAGCAAAGCCCCCGCTGAGGAGAAGGCAGGCTGCCTTTTGGCTTTGGTTTGGTTTTAACTTTTTAAAACTCACAGGTCACATTGTAGGCATTCACTGTGCACAACATGACGTCTGAAGTACATCTATTGCGGGTGGTGAAAGCTGGCTCTTTACCAGAGGTACTCTCTCTTGAGCTGGGTGTGGGAGCACACACCTGTAATCTCAGCACTCAGGGAACTGAGGCAGGAGGATTGCCACAATTCTGAGGCCAACCTGGACTACAAAGTGAGTTCAAGGCCAGCCTGAAATACAAAGCAAGGCTCTGTCTCGAACAAACAAACAAAATGCACTCTCTTCATACTGTCCAAGAATGCAATATATTGTCAATAACTCATCACTGTGCAGTATAGCAGAGCCCTTGACACCGTGCTTTCCGAGGAACCAGAAGGGTGAATCTTTGATGACCTTCATGCTACCCACTGAGCACCTGGGCCCTGGTAACTGTGGCTCTCCTCTCTGGTTCTATGAGGTCAACCCCATTAACTCCACTGTGATTGTGTCCAGGGGTGATTGAAATGCATGGGGAGTAGCTAGATTTTAACATAAGTATTCCAGTAAAAGACGGCTTCCCAGGAAAGCCCTCCAGTCATTCCCTCTTGCTTCATCTGCTCACTCTGGAGCTGATGCACATCTGGAACCAGGAACAGGGGTTGTGGTTCCTTCATCTCCATGAAGTGGAAGTGAAACCAAGAAGCCAAGCAATTCCATTCCAGGGCCAAAGTGGGTCCTGCTGGGAGAGATGAAACGTGGGTCAGCCCTACCTGGGTCTCCTGAAAGAAGAACAGTGATTGACAGGACTTTGGGAGGATTTCAAAGAATGAAATGATGAAATAAGGAGTAATCCTGTGCTGTCCACAGGTAGGGCTCGCCTTGATCTATGGGCTCCGGCAGGACTCGCTGGCTTGCTGGCAAACTGCTGCTCCACTCAATGGCTGTGGCTGCTTAGAAAACGGCCCAGTGGCCAGTGGCCTTTAAAAAGATGTAGAAAAACTGAGAGTGATGGTGCCTAGCACCCTGAGAGGCCGAGGCAGGAGCATTGCAAATTTGGGCCCAGCCTGGGCAACTTAGCGACTTAGGAAGACCTTGTCTCAAAATAAGAAATAAAAAAGGGCTCTCCGTACAACTTGGCGCAAAGGGCCTGGGTTTGATCCTCAGTGACTGGAAAAGAAAAAGGCTTGGGGCAGAGCTCCTTATGCCCAGGTATCTAAGGAGGGACGGGGACCTGCACTTCTGTCTCTTCTCACCCTTACTCAGAGGGTGGCCTCTTTCTTTCTTTCTTTCTTTCTTTCTTTCTTTCTTTCTTTCTTTCTTTCTTTCTTTCTTTGGTGGGGTTTTGATTTTTCTTTATTTTTTATTTTTATTTTTTTTCACTTTATTTTTTTAAAATTTAATTTAATTTTATTTTATTTTTAATAGTGTAGTGTTGGGGCTTAAACCCAGGGCTGTCACACTGAGCTGTGTACCACAAGTCATAGCTAGTATTTTATTTGAGACAGGGATTTGCTGAGTCATAAGTTGCACAGGCTAGGCCTGAACTTGTGATCCTCCTGCCTCAGCCTGCAAAATTGCTGGGATTAAGGTATGCATCACCAGGTCTAGATAGAAGCCTGTGGTTTTTTTGTTTTTTTTCCATAATTTTATTGAGAAACAAATAGCAATGAGACAGTTTCAAACCAAATTGGTAAGACAGCTTCAATACTTAACACATTGCATACATTCTTCCTAGTGGTTAATTGCTGTACAAGATGCGGACATGATATCCTATTTACAAACGCTATTAGAACAAATCCCT
>NW_004524621.1:1972719-2063705 GCF_000260255.1 Octodon degus | reverse complement strand
TACATTCCCACCAGCAATGGAGAAGGGTTCCTTTTTCCCCACAGCCTCTCCAACATTTGTTGTTGGGTGATTTCTTTATGATAGCCATTCTTTCCGGGGTGAGATGATATCTCAATGTTGTTTTAATTTGCATTTGCATTTCACAAATGGAGGGTGGCCTCTTTCTGTGGCCTCCTTGCCAGGGCCAGTGTGGCTTCCCAGGTGGATGTGGGGTGAGACCCAAGGGTGATGGTGGGGACTGGAGCTGACCAGTGCACAGTGGTTTAGTCTTGCCTTTGCAGGGGACCTGAAGGTAGCTGGCATATTGGTGCCTACCATGGCCCACGTAGAGTGAGCAGGAGAAGCCAGTTGCCTGCCTAGTGGGTGGTCCTCTCTACCTGGAGCAGTGTGGGCTGCAGGCCTGGGGTGCCTCTGTGGAGGAGACTTCTGTGGTGGCGACCCCATCCTATGTCCTGGTAGCCAGAAGCCTGGTGACTCGCAGTGAGCCCCAGCCTGAGCGAGTGTGTTTACGTTTCTGTGTGTGTGTGTGTGTGTGTGTGTGTGTGCACATAGGCACAGTATATATGTGTGCAGGAGTGCGTATATGCATGTGGGTATCCAGCCAAGCCCGTGGGGAAAGTGTGAATCTGTGAGGCCCATGAAGGTGAGTCCAGGCCTGGAAACTGGATGGTAGCACATTGCATCCTGCTTTCCACAAGCCTGGGCCTTCCTCAGCAAGGGGCTTGTATCGTCACTGTGACAGAAACTTCATATGGCCCCACAGGATGTCATAGCACCTAGAGAAACAGTCATATTTAGCCCTGATTCAGAATGTCTCTTACTGCCACTCATCTGTTCTCAGATGAGAGTGTAAGATAAAGCTTTGGTTCAATATCTGGTATGGTTGAAATGACCTGTGAACTTCAGGTGGAAACTCAGTTGCCCTGGTAACTTTGTTACCAGGGGGGGCTTTATTTTATTTTATTTTTTTTTAAATTTTATTTATTTATTTGTGCGTGTGTGTGTGTGTGTGGCCAGCTGAGCCCACCAGGGGGCGGGGCTGGCTGGCATGTGGTGCTGGGGGATTGAACCGCGGTCCCTGTGCTTTGCTGAGCTTGTTCTAAGTTGGTGCTTTAGACCACTGAGCCATCTCACCAGCCCACCAGGGGGGGCTTTAAGAGGTGATTGGGTGCTGAGGTCTTGATCTTGGGCATTGGTGAGCACCATCCTTTGGAGAGTGGGTTTGTTGTCTTGAGAGTGGATTCTTATCATAGTGTGTTTGGTTCGTCAGATTTTCTGATCTCTCTCCTGCTTTCCTGTGTTCCGTTTGAGCCCGCTCTCTGTCACTATAACAAAATACCTGAGATAATCAACTTAGAGGAAAAGTTTACTTTGGCTCATGATTTTATCCCAATTCCTGATCGCTTGGCCCTGTGGCTTTGGCCCCATGATAGCGCAGCAGAGCATGGTGGGAGTACATAGCAGGAGAGGTGAGGTCAGGGCACAGAGGCTGGGAGGCAAAGAGAGAAGGAGGAGGGTGTGGCTCCCAATCCCCTTCAAGGCCACGCTGCAGTGACCTAACTTCTTCCTTTAACTCCACTCCTTAAGCCCTACCACTGAAAAGCACCAGGTGCTGAGAATCGAGTCTTCCATACGAGGCCTCTGGGGAGGCTGGTCCAGACCACAACACATACGCTACCTTTCCCACGTGGTTATGCAACAAGAGAACTTCCCAGGTGCCCATTGTGCCCTTGGACCTCAGCCTCTGGCACCCTGCAAAGATGAGCTTTGTTGTTTATAAGTTACCTACTCTTTGCTCTTTGGCAATAGTTGCAAAAAAACAGACTAAGACCATAGGTTTCATTTGTAACTCCTGGTACTGTACTTTGTGTATTTAAAATCGTCTTCTGAGAAGAGATCTGTAGGTTGCCCCTTAGCCACAGAAGAGAGGAACCTGGATGTAGAAGTCTTTCCTTTTCCGTTGGCTTCCACAATCAGTGCTTCATTCTCTTCCTGGGAACCCTGGAGGTGCTGCAGGTGGAGTTGATCTGGTTGCTTTGGGAAAAACTGGTCCAAGCCAAGTGGGGGCATCCCTCTAGGTCGGAACTGACTCTCCAAGCTGGGAAGGTCCAGGGACTCTGGCAGCTTGGCTGCTGGGTGCCCTGGGATTTGGGTGGAAGCAAAGCTGTGGTCCTGGCTGTTCTTGGAGCTCTTGGCCAAGGGTTCAAACTTGGGCCCCTGAGGGTTGATCTCCTGACTGATGTTGTGTTTCAAGTTCTCCTCTACTATTTGGGCATGATGGTGCACACTTATAATCTCAGCACTTGAGAGGCAGAGGCAGGAGGACTGCTGTGAGGTCGAGGCCAGCCTGGGCTATGTAGCGAGACCCTGTCTCAAAAAACAAAACAAAACAAAACAAAAACAAAACTCAACTACTAGGGGCCCCTGGAAAACCATGGGTGTAGAGTTCAGCAAGAGAATTTTTTTCTTTAACTTTGTTTAAAGAAAGTTATTTTGTTATGGAAGTATATTGCTTGCTCATTGTAGAAAATACTAGTGCATTAAAAGGGAAAATATCAATCTCACCCCAGCAACTCAAACATGGTGCTGTGGGTTGGGGGTTGGTCCTTCCAGACTTGAAGGTGTCTATGAACTCACATTTGTCCCAGAGTAGGCTGGTTTCCTTCTCTCTTAATCTATATGAGGAGGCTCTTGTTTCTTCCTGGCAATACTAACTGGGATGCAGAGTCCAAAATGAACCATCTAAGTAATTTGCTGGGGTGGATGCCCAGTGATAAAAGAATTTAGTTCACACTCTGAACCCTTCATGTGGTCCAGGAACCAGCCAGTGGTGGGGTGCTGCCCTCCCAGGCTCCACATCACATCTGAGGGACGTGATGTTGGGTCTGAAGGATAAGGCAGGGCAGGGCTTCCTCCCCAGCTGTGCTGTGTTCGAATTCGTGAGTCAGCTTCATAAAAAAGATAGGGCAACATGAATACTGTACCGAGGACAGAATGTTCTAGAATTGAGGAGATGAGAGGCTGGGTGTTTCTCTCATCTGTACTAAGATCTTGGACAGAACATTACCGTGTCTGGCCTTTAAGTGAGTGCCTACTTTGTGATGTGTTGTGGGGGTGACTTTATTTTGTCCCCCATAGCCTGGGCAACCAGAGATGGTATCTGTTTTTTTACAGACCAAGCTGAGACAGGAGTTTTCCTTTCTCTTTAAAAGAGTAAAATATCAAACCAAAACAAAACAAAAAATAAGAAAAACAAAGACAAAAACAGAGCAGCATAAAACAATAAAAATGGCACAGAATTTCAAAACAAGAATAGAAAATTAACAGTGGTTGTTATGTCACATATTGTTATCATCCAATTTATTGCTTGGATTATCAGATATAGACATGCAAGATTGATCAAACAGTTAAACATTAACTCTTCCTTTTAATCAACTTTAATTTTTTCCTTCTCCTTTTTATTTTAAAAAAATTATTTTAAAGAGTATAAATATAATAAACAAGACATTAGAAACAATACACATTAAAAAAACAAAGTGAAAGGTATTCAACAGTGGTTGTCATATTGCACATTGCTGTCTTCAATGTAGTTGCTCAGATTACAGGTATTAGCATATACAATTGGTCAAAATAAAAATTTTAAACATTAACTGCTGGGGCTGGCGAGATAGCTCAGTGGTCTAAAACACCTGCTTAGGCAAGCTTAGGCAAGCCCACAGGGCCCGTGATTCCATCCCTGGCACCGCATGCCACACCAGCCCTGCCCCCAGGGTGGGCTGAGCTGGCCACAAAAGACAAAACGAAAAAACAAAAACCCATTAACTTCTATCTCCCCAAAACTGATAAAAATTAATAGTACTATCATTTTAACTATCCTGTGTACATACTTAGATAATTTTCCCCTTTCTTTTTTCCCTATCTTTTCTCCTTTCCCTTGTTTATTCTTTATATTCAGTTTCTTTCCCTTTTACTACATCTATAGTACCTTTCAGGTTTTATTTATTCTTCAAGGCTCTTACATGAAGGAGACAATATGATGTTTACACATGTGGGTCTGATTTATTTTACTTACGAGTACAGTCTCTAGTTGCATCTGTTTACCCATAAAAGCCTCAAGTTTATCTTTCTTTGTAGCTGAGTGATAGTCTAGTGTATAAAAATACCACATCTTTCTTATCTGTTCCTCAGGTGATAGACGTTTGGGTTGTTTCCAAGATTTAGGTATGACAAATTGTGCTGCTATAAACATGGGTGTGCAATATAGCTGTAGTATGATGTTTTCAGTTCTTTTGGAAAAATACCCAGAAGGGGAATAGCTGGTTTGCATGGGATTTCTAATCCTAGTTTTTTGAGAAGTCTCCATACTGATTTCCATAGTGGTTGCACCAGTCTACATGCCCACCAACAGTGGAGAAGGGTACTTTTTTCCTTACAGCCTTTCCAGCATTTGTTTTTTTTTTTTCCTTAATATTTATTTATTTATTTTGTGTGTGTATGGCCAGCTCAGCCCACCAGGGAGCGGGGCTGGCTGGCATGTGGTGTTGGGGATTGAACCGCGGTCCCTGTGCTTTGCTTAGCTTAGCTTGTTCTAAGTAGGTGCTTTAGACCACTGAGCCATCTCACCAGCCCGAAAACCCAGCATTTGTTGTTAGTTGATTTCTTTATGATAGCCATTCTTTCTGGAGTGAGATGGAATCTCAGTGTTGTTTTAATTAACATTTCTTGAATGACCAGTACTGTGGAACAATTTTTTATGCATTTATTTGCCATTTGTATTTCTTCCTCTGAGAAGTGTTTATTCATTTCAGATGCTCATTTTTGGACTGGGTCTTTGAGTTTAAACAGGGCCTGAAACAAATCAGAGCATGATTTGTTTTTTTTTTAGTTCTTTGTATATTCTAGATAGAAGTCTTTTGTCTGAGTGATTATCAGTTAATATTTTTTTCCTAATTTGTGCATTGTCTTTTTACTTTGTTGGTGATTTCTTTTGACACACAGATACTTTTCTTTCTTTCTTTCTTTCTTTCTTTCTTTCTTTCTTTCTTTCTTTCTTTCTTTCTTTCTTTCTTTCTTTTTGTGGTGCTGAGAATTGAACTCAGACCCTGAGCTTACCAGGCAAGCACTTATTCTACTAAGCTATTGCCCTGGTCCCTAATTTTCAATAAGATGAGACGTCAGTTGTTGATTCTTTGAAGTATTTCCTGTGAGGTTTTGTTTTTGTTCATGAATTCTCTGCCTTCCCCTATGTCTTCAAGATTTCCACCTACTTTCTTTTCCAGTAGATTTAGTGTTTCAGTTTTAACGTTTAGATTTTTAATCCATTTTGACTTTAGCTTAGTGCGTGGTGATACCCCTGGATCTAGTTTTAGTTTTCAGAATGGGGAAAGCCAGTTTTTCTAACACCATTTGTTAAAGAAGCTATCTTTCTTCCAGTGAACATGTTTGGTCCCTTTGTCAAAGATAAGGTAACTGAGTGTGTTTGCAGTTGTGTCTGTATCTTCTAATCTGCTCTTCAGGTCTGTTTTTTTTTTGCCAGCGACATGCTGATTTTATCACAGTAGCTTTGTAGTATAATTTTGAGTCAGGGATTGTGATGCCTCCTGTCTTGCCTTTATTGGCCAGGATCAGGCAGGGTTTTTTCTGAGCCTGAGTTTTTCTTGTGAAATGGAGATACATCCCTCTTTTACTTCTGTGACTGGCTTATTCTTCTGAGAATCAGAGTAGCTATTCTTGGTAAAAATGCTTAAAATTCTTATTCCTGTGTAAATTGAGGACTATTGGTAGTAAAGGGAAATTAAATCTAGTCCTTCAGTTAAATTAATTTTTTTCTTTTTCTTTCTTTTTTTTTTGGTGGGGGGAGTACTGGGGATGAAAGCCAGGAGGCCTCAAACATAGTAGGTGTCTTAGTCACTTTCCTGGTATTTGGACACAATACCGACCCTCACAACTTATTTTTTTTATTTTATTTTATTTTTTTGATAGAACTGAGGATTGAACTCAGGCCCTTGTGCTTGCCAGGGAAGTGCTTATTGCACTGAGCCATCTCCCTGTTCCCCCCAGCTTATGGAGGAAATATTTATTCTGGTTCATGGTTTTAGTCCATGGTCAGCTGTCTCCAAGGAAGGAAGGCAAAGCAGAGGGGCCTGGCGGAGGACAGCCACTCAGGGCGTGGCGAATAGGAAGCAGGGAGGATGAGAGTGGAACTGTCTGGGACATGACCCCTAGAAGGGGTGGCGCTGTCCCCAAGGACCCACCTCTTTGAACCACCCCATCTCCTAACAGCAATACGTGGTGAATCCCCATCTTCCACTCACTTTCCAGAAGCCCCACCTATGAGCACAGGTGTCTCACAGAGAACATCCAGCTAGGAATTGTGACACTAGGCGAGTACTACCCCCACATCATGTACCTACTGGGAGTACATTAGTCTGGCTTGGCTGCTGGGGGCTTAAGAAGCACACATCTATTATCTCAGGGTCCTGCGTGCCAGTAGTCTAAGATCGGGGCATGGTGGGTTGATTTCTCATGGCCTCTCCTCTTGTGTCTGCTTGTCATGCAGTGCTGAGGATGGAACCAGACCTTCACACAAGCCAGGTAAGCACTGTGCTCCTGAGCTACCCCAGGCCCTGAGCCTCTCCTCTGGCTTGCAAATTGCTGTTCCTTGTGACTCCTCCAAGGACATTCCCCTGTATTTGTCTGTGTCCTAACTGGCTCTTCTTACAAAGACCTCAATCAAATCAGATTAGAAATTAACCCAGTGACTTCACTTCACCTAAATGACCTCTTCCAAGCCCCACTCCACCTACAGCCATGCTTTCAGGTGCTGGGGGCCTGCACCTGAACCATACTGGGGGGGCAGTGTTCATCCTAGTGTGATGTCAGCTACAAAGGCAGTGATAATGGTGTCCATTTATTCAACGTCTACTGTGCACTTTAACACTAACTTGCTAGCTACTCAGACACTGTTGAGCCATTGTATAGATGGAGAAACTGAGTCTAGGAGTGAGTCTGTATCAGGTTCAAGGACACAGAGCAGCATGGGACTCTCATCACAAGCCACTGTGGTGTCTGCTCTGGCAGCTGGCATTTTCTCTGAGGGCAGTGTAGGAGATGCTGGATAGACGGCTCATCAAGGCACATAGATCCAACAGTGCTATCCACATGTGATGCACAGCTGGGTAAGTGGATGCAGAGGTGATTGTGGTGTGGTTGCCCTCCTCCCTTACCCGTGGGCTCCTTTGTAGAGATGCACAAGGGCCTGGGCTCAGGGACACAGCCAGGGGTCACCTCCAGAGGCCTAGACCCTGCCTGCAGTAGAAGGGCTTATAAACAGCACCCCCCAGAGCCCTGATGTCTGCATCTATGGGGGCCCAACCAGCTCTTGAAATGTAATCCCAGTGCCCAGCTAGGCTCGGGGCCACTGGTCTAGGGGTGCACAGGGAGCTGGCCCACACTCAGGGGTGGCTCATCTTGAGTCACCTCTGCTGGCGCTGTGTGATGTTTCTGCTCTGTCCTGGAGCTGAGTGCCCACAGCATACTCCAGACTGATGCTCAGAGATGACACTGTCACCACACAGTGTGGACAAGCTGCAGAGAGCATCTTCTGCCCCCTCCCCTGGCCCCTGCAGCCTCCCATGGTCCTCTGCACTCTGTGCCTCTTGGCCACACCACTCCTGTCTCAGCCTCCCTCTTGCATGGCCTCTGTCTGTCCTCTCCTTTCTCATCTCCCACAGTGACTGATTGCTGGCTTTGCTTGAACCCCCTTCATGTGGGCAGATCTCTGCTACAGAGTTTTAGTCTCACAAGATCCACACCAATCCTTGTTCCATATCTGGTCAGTATGGAGGCTCTGGGGGGGGGGACCCTGCTTTGGGTGGGGGACCCTGGTCAACCCACTACCCCTGAGGAGGCCTTATGGGGCTGGGGAGCACGCAAAGCACTGGGTGATCTCAGGGTGTGGCCTGGTGGTGATGCCAGAATGAGCCTTTGTGTCTCCAGCTGCCTTCTACATGACTGAAATGGGCCAGCCAAGGGTGCTTTGTGCCACTGGGGGAGGGTGCAGCGTAGACTGTGGACCGCTGTCTGGGCTTCTCTGGTCCTGCTGGGTGGTGTTGTGTGCATATCTCTTTCTGGTACAGGAAGCCCACAAAAGAGCAGCCTGGCCACCCTGCGCGCTGGCTCCGAGGTGATGTGTTATTTCTGGCATTTCTTCCCCTGGACAGTCTAGCTGAGTGAGGCCATGTTGCTGCTGCTCTGTAACGTGAGTCTCTGGTGCGCCCACCGACCAAGGGCCGAACAAAGCGCGTCTTCAGTCCTCCTCCACATATTAAGGGTTTTCTCATGAGAAACTCTGAGGCCAGTTCTGTTGGGTCTGCCAGTTAGAG
The DNA here is from genome assembly GCF_000260255.1 of Octodon degus. NCBI lineage: Eukaryota > Metazoa > Chordata > Mammalia > Rodentia > Octodontidae > Octodon > Octodon degus. The sequence continues at coordinate 2,055,321 of NW_004524621.1, read as the reverse complement.
GCTGTCTTTCCAACCTGGTGCTTTTGATCCACAAAAGGCTTATTCAGCACTCCCTACAGTCCTAATTAATTGCAGGCCTTCTAGATGGCAGGCAGTAGCCCCCAGGGTGGAGAACCCCTGTCTGGTTTCCATTCTGCCACAGGCTGCGCCCTGTGGATCACACATTCTCACTCCACCCCTCCTGTGGGCATGGGGCAGAACCAGAGAGAATTTGAGCTTCAGATGTCAACTTGAGGATCAAAACTTGGGGATCAGTTGCCAGGGCCAGAGTCATTCTGGGGAGAGGGGTGAACATCTGGCTGAAGCCCTGCATGGAACATGCTGACTGGGGTTCCAAGCTCTGCCTGAAGACCAGAGCTGAGTATCTGAGATGGTTGTCTCTGGCATCAGTGGGGTTTGAAGCCCAGCATTAGCGTCGCCAGCTGTGGGGCCTGCGTGATTTCCTAACCTCCCTGGGCCTGACATGTTCTACCTCTGAGGTAGATATGACCATAGTAGCTATCTCAAGAGTAACTCTGTGTGACATAGTTCGTCCCATTGTCTAGGGGCCACCCAGTCATCACTACAGTCTTATGGAAGCCATGACTGTCTTTGAGAAGCTCCATGTTTAAGAAACTGTGATCACCGAAGATCAGGAAAAAGGAAATTCCATTCTTTATGCCTTTGGAAAAGTATGAAGCAGGGTCCCTTAATAACTCCAGCAGCTATTCTCACGTCTGGAGGTCTGCTTTCCTTACACCCTGATAGCACTCTCCTCCTCACTTCGCTTGCACTGCCTCCCTCTGGTCAGGACTGAGGTCAAGGCCTTTTGTTTCCCTCTCTCTCTTTCTCGCTCTTCCTTTCTATTCTCCTTGGCCTTCAAACTCATGTGCCTCTCAAAGTCAAGGACAGTGTCCTCCTGGGAGGATACAAAACAGGAATTGGGTGTGCTAAACCAGATTCATCTAGCATGGGCCAGAGGAGGGGAGTGGCTGAGGTAACCGTAGATGAATAGTTACACAGACATAATAATGTATAGCATAATTAATGAAAATGTTTGTGGCAGTTAATCATGACATGTCAATTTAGCTGGGGTAAGACCTTCCAGGCAGATGAATAAAGCATACTTCTGGGTGTTTCTATGGGTGGATTTTTGACACATAGGCCAGTGAACTGGAACGCAGACCAATAGGGTGAAGTCCTATCCCGGATGTGGCTAGCATTGGCCAGCAGGTTTGCAGCCTGAGTGGAGAAGAAGGAAATGCTGTTTTTGAAGAGCTCCAGCCTTTTCCACATCCTTTGTGTCACCACCTTTGCACATTGGACTCCAGTTTCTTCGGCACCAACAATTCCCCAGAGAGCTACCAGGCCTTTGACCTGGGACTGATGCTGCATCCCAGATCCCTCTTTGTTTATTGCTTCTGTCTTTGGACTGAGCAGGGACTGGATCTTCTGTCTCTTTAGCGCATAGACAGCCACGGTGGTCTCTTGCTACTGATCCTGCGAACCACCTAATAACCCCCTGGATAGAATTACATGAATATTTCTGTTTGACTGTTTCTCAGGGAACCTTGACTATACAACATAACATTATTAGTAATATTAATATAATAATTAATAAGAATGGTAAAGTGGGCATGAGCGTACACATGCTGACCCCAAAGCTGAAGCTTCTTCTGTCCCTAAAGCAGATCAGGCTTACCAGGCTCACAAAAATTTCCCCGGAGGCTTTATGATTGTGAGGCACGGATTTGGGGGTCACTACTTCTTCCTGTTTTTGCAAAGGGCCTGACACTCACTCCAGGCTGCTGGACCAATGCCCAGTCGGTCTGGAAGCATTATAAGGGTGCTGTAAATCCAAAACCATTCATCAGTAATGATGCCAACGTGGGTGAGGTTTTTGCTTTTTGTGACCAGCCTTCCACATTTGTTTTCTAACAAGGACATGTTCACGAGAAAAATTTCCCTCTGTGTGAGCATTTGAGGAGATGAAAATGAAACAACAAATACCGACTCTGTCTTCCACAGGCTGGAAATGTCAGTGGGGAAAGAAAAGTCATCAAGCACAGCAACTTCTGTGTCTGGGAGTGAGGGTCCCCAGGGCTGGGGAGGGCCTTGACTGTCCTGGACTCTGGAGCGGGGATCTGAGCTGAGCTCAGAGGTGGAAGGAGGGGCAGAGTGGCAGCAGCCTTCTGGTGCTAGTGGTAATCATGAAGGATCCGACTGGAATGGAAAGACACCTGTGCAGGCCAGCTGCAAGGGAGTCTTCCAGGAGGCCCTGCTTTTATTCAGAGCTATCACTAGAGGAAGTAACCCATGTGCAGAATGCTCCTCTATGTATAGTTCTGTCCCCATAGAGCCAGATGAAGGGAAAATATCTTAAGTTGAAAAGACACTGACTGCGCCTACCCTGTGGAGCATCCTTAGCCCCACTGTCGAGCATCTGCGATTCCTCTCCTGGTCAAGGGTGAGGACTGTGGCAGCTGGCTCCCCTGCATCATGTCCTGAGAGAACACTGGACCATGTATTGCAAGCTTGGGAAAAGAGAAAAGCAACACATGTGGAGCACGGTTTCTATTGAATGCGTATGGCTTTTGTGCCGTGGAGGAGTTGAGAGACTAAGCTGAACCTTCACAAGTTGGTGACTGTCTGTGTGCATGCCATTCCGGGACTCAGCCTGCATGCACACCTCTGGGCGGCCACAGAGCAAGCCGACCACCTTACAGCTGTTTGAACTTAGCTCACCAATGGCAGCCTTCCCTGCAGACAGGAGCCCAAGCAGCCGCCTTCTGCCCCTAAGGGAGCTGGAGGCAGCAGACAATGGGCTCAGGAGGGAGCAAGGAGCTGTCTTCATTTCTCTGAGAGGTCAGGGAGAACCCTGGGGCCAACTGCCCCCCACCCAGCCTCTTGCCTGTGACATGGACACAACCCAAGGTGGTGGGAGGCTCACTAGCTGGTCTGTTCTTTTAGGGAGGGGTTCCACTCCCAGTTCCAGCTCAGCGGGTCTAGGAGGGACCTGAGAATTTGCATGTTTAATGAGCTCTCTGATGCTGCCACACCTCTGGCCTGGGGAACAGACTTTGGGAAGCACTGGGCTGAGCCAGATGGGATCTGTGAGTCATTAGGGCTTTGGTTTCTGGAGATTTTAATCAAGTGTGTGATAGACTGGGGTTGGTGCACGTGTTCTAACAGATGTCCCTGAGGACTCTGATCCACCTCAGGACTTGGGAGCCATGAGTGTATTATTGGGTTGCTTATTGAACTTCAGCTTCTGGAGCTGGACCCTGGAGTTCTGGGGCAGGGTCCAGAGCCTTTTCTGTGGGGGCAGTGGGTACAGAGGCTTGAGCCCAGGGCCTCACAAAGGCTGGGCAAGTACTTTCCCACAGAGCTACAACTTCATTTTTAATTTTTATTTTGAGATAAGGTCTCACTAAGTTGCTCTGCTGGCCTTGAACTTAAGATCTGCTTACCTCAGCCTCTGTATAGCTGTGATTACAAGTCTGTGCCACCCTGGCAGAGCCTGTATCTCTGACCAGCAAACTGAGCTGGCTGGTGACTCACCCCAGATAGTGGAGAGAGAGGACTGACTGAGGGAAATCTGTGTCTGCTCTGTTAAGCTCTAGTTGTCCCTGTTTCCCAGACCTATGTTCACTCTATCCTGCACAGAACTAAGGGACAAGGAGGTACCCAAGCACCCCCTGAGGCCCGAATCTGTGAAAAAGGAGGATGTCTTTCTTGCTCTCATGGCAGATTCAGAAGTTTGCCGTCACTGGGCCACAGGCAGGCCCTTCCTGGCAACTGGGGCCAGAACCAGGCCTTCCTCCCTTCTGGCCACCAGGTATAATAGGGCCCAGCAGGAGCAGGCTGTAAGGGTGGTTCAGGCCTGGGAGTTCTCACGTGATTCTTACAGGCCTCCTGCGGAAAACAGTGGAGGCCAGTGCATCCCTCCTTGCTGGCTTCATTAACATTGTCATGTGCCTTTGCCAGGCAACTCATGGTGTCCTCAACAATGGCACTTAGAACATGAGACAGCACCAAGCTTGTGAGAAGCCAAGGGACCTCCAGGCCAGTCAGCAAGTGCACACTTGTTACAGTGATTTCTGTCACATGGGAGTCACATCCATGGAGTTCACCCTGAAGTGGTGGGCAGGAGCCCTAGAAGACCACAGTGTGTGGGTGGGGGCAGGGCTGCTCACTGGTGCTGGCGTGCTGCTCGGTGAGCGGTACCACCAGGCTTGGTGTGCGGGGATACTAGCAGCTGGATCAAGGGGCCCTGGGTGCAGGAGTTTCTTTCAGTTCCATCTTGTTTCATTCAAAACATGACTGCGTGCCCAGGTTGGCAGGCTAGCAGTCCGGAGTTCCAGCACCTTGGCTTCCTTGTGTGTATATTACCAAGGTCAGTGTATGAAGTGTGAATGGGTTGAAGATTTCGTGGCTGCTCGTGAAGCAGCCTACCCGGAATCCATCCTCAGTCTTCTGGAGTGTGTGACTCTGTGTGTGATGAAGATGGACTTCTTCCTTTCAATTACATTATTATATAGTTATCAGATGTGCTTTTGGAAAAATGTGCTATTTTTCGTGCATTTTACAATATGATATCACAACAGTTCTGGTAGCTCCTCTAATTACAAAGTGGTGATGGGTACAAACGGCATTCTGAGATTTCGGGAACAGAGGTAATGCGTAGTGAAGGTATCTGTGACTTCTAATCGGCAGGTGGATGTTTGGTATCGCTCCTGTCACCGTGTAGTGCTGTGTGCATTCACAAGGAAGGACATACTAATTTTTAGCTACATAGTAGTAAAAATGAGGGTGTCATTGTTTTTCTTGAATTCTTTTACCCAGAGTCTGTGGATTCCTGATTACCAGTCCTGGACTGAAGTAGCCTGGCCTCCTATAACTGTACTAAACTTTTTCTTCTTCCTTTCTTCCCCTTCTCTTTCTCCTGTCTTCTTTCTCCCTCCTTCTTTTCCTCTCCTTCCTTCCCTCTTCCCTCTCTGTCTCTTCACCATTTTATGTCCAACCTTGAGACAGCATCTGCTACACAGCAGCCCTTGAGAAATCTTTTCAGAAGCAGCAAATTAAATCCTTCAGTCTTAGGGTCCTGTCCTGTAGGCCCTCCTCTCTCAGCCTGATGGGGAGACCATAGCACCTATGTGAAGCAGTGAACAGGCAGGATCTGCAGCACTTCTGGTGTCCACCCTGCAGCTTCCCATTTTGGGGGGCTATAGAAGGACAAATGGCCTCCATTCCATGCTCTGTGGCAAGTAGACACTCCCTTGGCCCAGCAGGCATTGCTGGGCCACTGTCCCCTGCATGGCCACAATTCTTGCTCCTCATTCTCCAGCCCCAGCTCTTAAGTTTCAGGTTGCAGGTTGAGCTCAGTGAACTGAGTGGTGCTGAGGGCACACAAGCCAGGATCAGGTGTTCTGGGTCCTCTCGCCAGGTGGTGAGACAGGGCATGCATGGAGAAGACACCATCTGCTGGGTGCTGTTTGCCTGAGCTATGAGGACTCTATGGCTTAGGTCAGGCATGCCCTGCCAGTGCCTCATGTACTCATAGGGGGATCTTTCAAAGGTGATTGAATTGTGGGGGTTATAGCTAATTTACTGTTGGAGGATGGGGATCTGTTCAGCAGAGGTGGTCCCTGGGGGCGTGGCCTGGAAAGGTGCGTCTCCCTCTTGGAACCTCCCTTTTCCCTCTGCTTCCTGTCTGCCATGCCATGGGCAGCTCTCCTCTGCCAGAGCTACTGCATCATGCCTTTTGCCTCGGAACACGTGATACTCTGGAAATTTCTGTTAGGACCTTAACAGGTGCAGGGAAGAGAAAGCTGTGGTCAGGGTAGGAAGGCCATTGCTCAGTGTCCACAGGAGCAGAGCTTGCTGACAGGCCCTCAAGACAAGTGCTGGAGGCTCTGGCTTTTCAGATGAGGGACTCTGACTTGACCCCAGAAGAATGTCACCAGGCAGGCCTTTGGGACTTGGTGCTACCAGGTCTCTTGTAGTCTTTAAAAGAAGAAGAAAAAATTTGCATCTATACCACATTTCCAGAATTTTAAATGCTGGCAATTGACTAAAATGTATTTTGTTATTTATTTATTTTTAACCACAATAGTCTTAAGGAGACCCAGATGACTTGCTGTTCCTTCTAAACACTCAGTAAATGTTAGTTACCTCCATTGTTGTGTGAATTGGCTTTCCATCTCTGTAACAAATATCCAAGACAATCAGTTTATGGAGAGAGAAGACTTATTTGACTCATAGCTTTGGAGGTCCTAGTCCATGATTGGTTGGCTTTGCTGCTTTGGGCCTGTGGTGAGAACGAGTGATAGTGGAGATGAAGCTGGCATCTCATAATCCCCTTTGAGGACACACCCCCAATAACCTTAATACCTCTTACTAGGTCCCACCTCTTAAAAGCTCTGTCTCAAACTGGGGACTTAAGGAACGCAAGGGGTCCCTTAGCACCTGGTCTTTGGGGTCACATTCCAGATACAGACTGTAGCCATCTTGTTGGATTTCCTAGTTGTCAAAGTGGAGGAGGAGGAGGAAGAGAGGTTTGTTGCCAAGGGTGGGAAGGTCCATCTTGATCTTCAAGGGTGCATAAAGCCCTGGGAGATTTAGATTTTCTTAACTTTGTGAGTGATCATGGGAAAAATCTAGTGCATCTAAAAAAGAAAAAAAAGATATAAAGATCCAAACCATGGAACTCAAGCAAGATGGCTGGAATGGAACTGAGAGGGAACTGTTGGCACCAGCATTACCAGCCCCCACTTCAGCATGGTGCTTCCTGGTCACACATGGATCAGTGGTAGCTCCTGCCCAGGGTGTGGTAGATTAGATGTTTTGCTGTAACAGGAAGCTGTTTGGTGACTAGAACTTCTTTTATGTAAACCCAAATGTTTTGGGATCTCTTTGTAGTGTTGTACAATAAAGACTCCATTCTCTGGGCTAATATCTCTCTGGGTTTGCTGTGCTTGGCAGTCCTTGAGGGGCTGTTAGCTGTGTGGAGTATGAATAGACTCTATCATGTAATCTTTCCTTCCTGAGGGAATAACAGCCAGGTTCATGAAAAAGAAGGAATTTTTTCAGTACAGGCTTTGCTTACAAGTTTTGTATAGGAGGCTGAGGGAAATCTTAGGGATGCAAAAAGGCACTGGCTGGCACTCATGAGAGCCTTAGTTTTACATCTGATTGATTTAACCAGAACTCAATTGTTGTGGTTAGGATTAATTTCATCCCCATGTCTCTTCAGGAAATGAGTTAATATCCTATTGCTTTCCACACATAAAGCGTTTGTTGATTAGCTCCTCCCTCTGCTTCTATGGCCCTGTCAGCTTCCCTTACGCTGTCAGTGGCACCAAGATCCCTAAAGAGACTTTCCTCAAGGATGCTTGGCCTGTCATATCTGTCAAATACACCAAAACAAAACAAAACAAAAAACAAACAAACAAAAAAAAAACCCCAAAAACAAACCCACTTCCTACTACCTCGTGTGTGTGTGTGTGTGTGTGTGTGTGTGCGCACACATGTGCATGTAACCCATCTAAATAGGCCAAAGAATTCAGTAAAAATGGGTACATACATACACATGAGGTGTGATTTAAAAAATAGGCTATTTTAATTAAAACATCTATTACAGTAAAACCATATTGCCATGAATCTCCCTTAAAATTCTCCCTTCACTGTGGACACACTCATCCCATCATCTGGCCACTTCCTGCAGCAGCTCTGGAGCCCTCTTTCCTGAGTGTCTTCAGTTGTGCTGTCTTGGCTGCCTCAATATCCTGAATGGATTCCAGAAATTCTCCTTTCATGGTCATTTTGACTTTGGGGAAGAGCCAGAGGTTGCATGGGGCCAGATCTGGTGAATAAGGTGGACGAGGACACAGCAGCCCAGTCTTTAGGAGCTGCCTTTTTGTCCCAGGCACCCAGCAGCTGCATTTGTTAGGTGAATGATGGTGATTCAGTAAGAGAACACAACCATCCTGCAGGTACATGGCCTTGCCCTCTTCTCTTTTCGCCCTGGCCTCTGCCTTCTTCTACCTCCTTCCTCTTTTGAACCCACCCCTCTGCCCCTGGGCTTCCCTGAGCAGGTTCCCTGTGGGATTTCTCTGCCTGGTGGCTTGGTCCTCTGTGTACCTGCAAGAGTGCAGGTGTGGAAAGCTCTTTGGTTGCCCCATAGCTCGTAGCTGGCCTCAAGCAGCCCCTGTGCCTGAGCAGCAGGATCACACATCTCCTCCTGTCTCTCAGGTACCCTGTGAGGCCAAGAATCTTGTTGCCTGGTTCTATAGTTGAAGGAGCTGCTTCCCTGTGCTGTGACACCTGACCCGGAAGCTGCTGGGGATAGCACAGTTTTTACCTAGTCCTACACTGCTGTTCGTCTCCTGTAGACCAGGGCTCTGCTAACCTCCTTGGAGGGAGAATGCTGCAGAATTTGACTGTCAACTTGGCCTAAATTTGGAGACTTTTCAGGATGTTATTGTATGTAAAATGTTATTTGGCTTCTTAAAAATGCCAGAAATGCTCAAGGCTGAGGTGGTATGTCTGTGTCACTGGCTGTCTTCTTGTTTTCTTGCTTGTTCTCTTTGTTTTTGTGTCAAGGGGGGATGCCTGTGCCTGTCTGACCAGGGGAAGGTGCTGTGCAATTATATTGGCGAGATGTGGGTGTTTCTGAGGAATCAAAGCTCTCTTCTAGTCCCCCGCCTTTGCAGGTGGTCAGCTTTCCCGTCACTGGGTGTAACCAAAGGAGCATAGCGAAGGAAACCTCCTGGAATATGTTAAATTAAATACTTAAGACTTAGTGCAGCACTTGCATGCAGTAGGGGCTCCTGGAGTATTTGCTGGGTGAATGATCTTGTGAGTTTTCACCCTCGATAAATCTCAGACATGGTGATTGTTAGAGAGGACAGTGAAGGGTTGGTCTAAGTTTTGAGCCCTTCCTTCCCCAAAGTACCTGAAGACGCTTGCCCATCTGCAGAGAGCACAGCTTGACTGCTCACTCCAGAAGCACGTCCCTGCAGGTCACATCTGCGACACTCGGGACGTCCCTCTGGTGCTGCACCAACTCCCTTCTAGTGCCTTTGGAAGAGGCCGCATCCCCCCTGGGCTGCTGCACAGCTCGGGCTGGCAACTTGCCTTCCAAGCCACATCTGAGTGCTCACTTTAGCAAGTGACCTTTCACAGGAGCGTGATGGCCCTTGTAGGGACGTCTGTGGTTGCTCCCTGCTGCAAAGGCGGAACTGGAAAGTTGCGACAGAGACCATCGGCCATGAGCCTGAAATGTTTGCCAGCTCCTTGTTTATGAGGAACAGTTTCCTTACTCTGCACAGTTAGACTGAAAATTAGAACCAGTGGATGAAGGCTTAAATTGCAAAATTATCACATAAAAGACAGATTGCCCCCAGCCTCCTTCGAAATGCTTCCCCTCACGTCTGACTCACTCGTCCTATTGCTCTGGCCACTCTCTGCAGCGGCTCTTGAGTCCTCTCTCCTGAGTGTCTTTAGTTGTGCTGTAGCGGCTTCCTCATTGTCCTGAATGGGTTGAAAATGTTCACTTTTCGTGGTCATTTTGCCCTTGGGGAGGAGCCAGAGTCACATGGTGCCGGATCCCATAAGTAAGGTGGATGAGGACACAGGTTTCACTGTATTATTGATTGTACCTCTAAGCACACTCATTAAAGAGGTCTCCTGAGCTGCTTCAGAAAAGTGGCAGGAATGATGGGCTGAGTGTGTGTAAAGCTGGTGGGAAGGTTTTGAGGATTGTTGTCAGCAATGTGTAAAAATTACTGCAATGCATTAAAAAATTTAAATATTTGTTCCTTAAATTGATTGACCCTTGTATGATAAAGCTTCAAGAGAAAGTCTAGAAATATAAGCTAATGCTGTGATCTTCAGCAGTTCTTTTCCTAGATACAAGCCCAGTCCAGCCCAGAAACAAATCCTGAACTGAGGACTGGGTAATCAAAACGTTCTGACTGCTCTGCACCATTATTCAACCCTAAAAAGGAATGAAGCACTCACCCATCCTACGACACAGATGAGCTCAAAAACGTGCTAAGCCACGGAGGCCAGATGCAAATGATGGCACAGTGTGTGACACCATTCATAGGAGCCAGGGAACAGGGAATGCCAAAGTGACAAGAAGCAGATTGGAGGTGGCCCAAGGGGAGGGGTGCCTGCAGAGGGAGAGGCCAGAGGGAGTGCTGAATGGGCCTGGGTGGTGACATGTTTTGGAACTGGATAGAGGTGTCAGTTGGAGAACACTGTAGATGCCGCAGATGCTACCCAATTGTTTGCTTTAAAATGTTTGCTTTTATGTTACATGAATTTCACCTGCTTTTAGAAAATGAGTGCTGATGCTAGCAGAGTGACAGCATGCAGCAGCTACCTACCTACGGCCTCAGGGCCTCCAGTCTCCTACCTGTGCCCATCTGAGATCGTTTGGGGCAGTTAAGGACGGTAGCATACTTTTTTTTTTTAATTTGGTGGTGGTTAGAGGGAAAAACACAGTTCAATCCATAACAACTAGAAATTTAAATCCATCTATTATTTAGAGGATTCAGGGAGCCAGAGTGTGGCCTTCCTGGATGAGTTTTTCCACTGCCCCATATGTGTCAGGCTTGGCCACATGCCTTGTATTGGCTGAAGGCCTGTGAGCCAGTGTGACAGAGGCCACACCTATGCTATGTGGTTTGGCTTTACTTCTGGTGCCCCTGCCATTTGTCTGAGAAGAACATGCCCAAGTAATGGCTGGCAGGTTGGCTTGGTCCCAGAATAAGAGACATATGGAGCCCATCTGGGTGTGATCCGCAGTCCCGAATAGAGCAGCCCCAGCCAACATGCAGAAATAGGCTGAGCAGGAAGTATGTGCTTATTATTTTAAGCCCCAGAATTTTAGACTGTTTGTTATGTAGCATCATCACAACAATTGCTGACCAATACAGTAGATCATGACTCAGTAGAAATGCCTGTTGCACTTTGTGAAATAACAAATGGTTATACCTTTATAAATTCATATGGGATGATTATCTAGGCCAACACTTATTTTACAGTTGAAGAAGTCGATACTTAGGGGTTAAGTGACTTACCCCAAGTCAGAGCAGTGGTAACAAGGCAAAATTCTGTTCTGTCCTTTGTGTGCTGTGATTATTGATTAGGTTGGGGTAGAAATGGAACAGAAATGGAAGCTAATTTTCAAAATTTCTTCCCCTCAGTGTTGGCTTTTGCTCCTGGTCAAAGCTTGTGAAAGAGATATTATGAAGCTGTGATATGCATGTGAATTTTGTTGTTTGGTTCTTCTTCCTTAAAGGAAGACAGGAGAAATGGATCAGCTCAGGGCTGATGGAACAACAGAAGCGTTAGAAACAGGGAGGGGAGCATCTGACACAGCCAGGGAAATGTGAAAGAAAAGACTCAGTACCAGGGAGAGAAAGCTGCATGAGGAAAGAAGATAAAGTGGAAATTGGAAAAGAATGACAGCTGCTGGCCGAGACTGGCTCCATACAAACACCTCCTGAGAATCAGCTACTGGTGGGAATCAAATAGCCCCAGATCTGAAAACTCCAAATGGCCACAAGTCACTATGAGCAACAACTGTCCTCCAAAATCCACAGCCCCACTGCAGCCTGAGATGGCAGGTTCTACACTGGCTGCTCCAAGGCCAAACTGGAAGGAGGTCGCAACAGCAGCTCACAGCACACATGGACCCAAAAACAATCTTTTGAAATGGCCAGGTGTTAATGAAATCACAGCTGTGCTGGAGATCCTGGCGTGTGGGTGAGAAAGGGCTTCAGGGTGCAGGTACCCTACAGTGACTCAGCAAGGAGCACACCTAGGAGGCCCTGCTAGTGCTTAATGATGAAAGCATTTTTTGCAGCTGCTTTCTTCTGCCTACGTACACTTTCCTGGGGCCAGCTGTCTCCTTTGTAGCATCTCATGCAAAACCAAAATGCGGTGCTCAGTGCTCAAAAATGATGGAGAATTTGAAGATGGTAACATCAGTGATTTGAATCAAACTTAGGGCCTTCTGCGTGCAGGTTCCTGTGTAGTTCCATGGGTCACATCCTGGGAACTTGTCCTGCTTGTTCCAGATGGTCTAAGATGATGACACTGTTTTAGATGGCTGAAGGTACATCCAGATGCACACTACATTTGGAACTATGATGTACATACCATGTACATTGCAACAATGGAAATACTTTATCTGCCTAGAAAAATGCCAGAATCCCCAGGCTTCCTACTGGGGCAGGTGAGTTTCTGTTCCTCACCGTGGAAGCGACCAACATTACTCCTACAGCAGAAAATGAACTCTTTCTTTTGGACCAGCCTCATGGAAATTCTCCCAGCCCAGCTGGGGGCACCCAATGTATGTCTTTTCAAGGGAAGCATTGGGGTACCCAGTGGAGTGTGTTTTAATGCATTCCAAAAATGCTCTCTATCTAGGTTGCTGTGAAACACACAGGATGCCAGCTGAAGTTGAATTTCAGATATGTAACAAATAGATTTTTAGCATGTCTCATGCAATACTTGGGATATGCTTACATTAAGTTGTTATGTATTTGAAATTCAAATTGGATTAGGTGTTCTCTAATTTGTCACCTCTTACACCTCTATATTAAGTACCTTCTTAAAGGACTGGAACTATGTGTTGTGACCACCAAATCTCAGACACAGATTGGGAGACCATGCCAGGCTGGCTTGTGTGGGAGGTGAAACTAAACCAGGCATGGGACCTTTCGGGATTCAGGTTGATGTGATGGTCCTGGGACTGCTTTATAAAATAGCACACACAAGGTGGCTGATAACAATGGAACTTTATTCTCTCCAAATTCTGGAGGACAGAGGTCTCCATGGACGGTGTCAGTGAGACTGAACCCTTACTGGAAGGCTGTGACCCAGTCCCCTCTAGATTCTGGCAGCCCCGGGTGCTCCTTGGTGGGGACAGCAGAATCCCAGCCTTCTTGTGAGTGCTCTGTGCCTCCCTCGGTGTTCTTTCTCTGCGTGAGCCTGGAGCACCAGCCCAGTGGCTTCAGCCCACTCCCATGATTTCATTCTTACTTGCTTGTCCTTGGAGAGATGCTCTCTCCAAATCAGGTCACATTCTGAGAAGTTAGGGGTTAGGACTTGAACTTGGCTCCCCTGGGGACATAATTCAAACCATAAACATGGGCATAGGACAGTCCAGGGTCTTTTTTGTTCTTTAATTTTGTGGGATGAAATAACTGCCTTAATCAGCATTAACTGGTGACAACTTGTAGGGTGACAGTCACAGCACACTAAGAGACATCACATCTCAGATGGGCAGCTTATCAGAAGATGGCAAACCCAGAGCCATCCATGGAGATGTGCCCATGCATCTGCCTAGTGCTCTAGCCATGGAGTGCACATGTGCACATTTTCAAAGGGTGGCGGGGGGAGCACGCACGCTCACTTCTGCAAAACAAACATTCCTGGAAGCGCTTGCTCCATGCAGGCAGCCAACTCATTCTGTACAAGTATTATGCAAGCAGCCTTGCCTCTGGAGGTCAAAGGTGGAAAGTCTTTGCAAAATCCTTATATTTGCCTCAGCTATTTCCAAAATTTCTGTGAAGAAGAAAGATATTTTCAGCTGGCAAGGGCAGAAGAAGGCACCAGGAAAAAAAAAAAAGATACTGACTGGGATATGTTGATTGGCAAGCTGAGCCTGGGACTCTAACCATGTTTGGTGTTCTTGTCAGAAACTGGGCAATAGCAAGTCTGGACACCATCTTGTTGAATGGGCTTGAATAATTTTACTAAGGATGGATGTCTGAATCCTAGAATTGGCTGGGTCAAATCCAAAACCATCATGATAATATTTAGAGGGAGCCTTGGCCACCACATGGGACACTTTGTTAGAGACAAATACTTTGTTTTGGGCTGACCAAATAGCTCAGTGGATTAAAGCACCTACAAGCAGATATAGGGGCTGGGGGTTCGATCCCTGGGCCTGCCATGCCTGCCTCACCCCTGGAGTGTGCTGAGACAGTAATTGAGATTGGGAGACTGGGCATAGTGGTGCACACTGGTAATAGCAGCAGCTGGGAGGCTGTAAACAGGAAAATCACTGAGTCCAATCTAGTAGAGAGACCCTGAACACCCTGTAGACTCTCCTCCCTTCAGAAACCCCCAAAAACAAATACCTGTTTTCATACAAATATGTACAAATATTTTGTGTCAATCAAAAAATAAAAATCAATAAAAAAATCTAGCTTTGATCAGCACTGTTTATTGCTGCTTCTTAATGAGAAGGGGTGACAAGATCCCCCCTTTTTTTTTTCGGAACCAGGGATTGAACTCAGGACCTTGTGCTTGCCAGGGAAGCACTTATTCCACAAAGCCATCTCCCCAGCCCCGACAAGACCCTTTTGGCAGACTGGTAAATGGCATTTTCAAGGACAAGGCAAACAACCCTAAAACAGCCTCTAAGACTTTTCCTAAGAATTACAGCTATAAAGTTTGGGGACACCCACAGAGCAGCACTTTCCAACAGACATATGATTTGCTTTCAAAACATAACATTTTCTTGTAGTCACACTTTAAAGAGTAAGGAAGACAGTGAAGTGAACTTTGGTAAGTTGGCATATTTAACTCCACATATCCAAGCTGTTGTCATCTCACCACACAGGCAATACAGAAGCGGTTCATGAGATACTTCACCTGCTTTGTTTCACTCTAAGCCCTCAGGGTTCGTGTGTGTTTTGTGCGTATAACACATTGTAAGTGCCCAGAAGCTGCAGTCATCCGTGGCCAGTGGGTTTTTTAGGTGGCTCTGATCTCCTTCACCACCTAGGCACCATTCATATGGACCAGGGTTCAGTGAGTCAGACATTCCACCTGACCTTGGCCTGGGCCGGTGCAGAGTGGGTGGGGCCTGTGCGGTCAGCGTTCATCCCTGCTTTCTTGAAGGGCTCCTGGCCATGCAGGCAGCACCTCTCACTTAAGGGGCAGTTTAGATCCCCATATTCAGATGCCTGTTAACTACAGCTCCAGCTTTTGAAACTGATTTGAAAGTTGCTTAACGGCTGTGGCTTTCCCTACTGCCTTGCCCATCCTGGGGTAGATGTGGTTCTGGCAGGCAGGCCTGTGGGTCAGGGAGGAGAAGAAGGAGAAAAGGGAGAGAAAGACAAGTGGGGAGAGAAAGGAAGGAGAGAAGAGAAAGGAAGTGGGAGAGGACCATGGAGAGGGAGAAGGGAATGAGGAAAGGAGAGGTAAGAGAAGGGTGTGGGGGGAAGAAGAACCGTAATCCAGCTTCTAGGTGAGGCCTCCTGGGGTCTCTGTTTGCCTGTGGAAGAACAGGAGCTTCCAGCAGCAAAGGATGTTTGTTGAGCCTGGCGCAGACCTCAGAGAGAAGAACATGCGCAGACGCCACATGGAGATGCTGGGGTGATAATCTCCAAGCAGGAAATCCAGGAAGTTCCCAAGTTAAGATTTTACCAGAAAGATCAAATCATGTTCAGGCAGTAGGGCTAAAAGAGGAAAAGCAAAGTAAAACAAAACAAAACAAACCCAGGAAGAAATTCAAGAGATTAGGGAGAATAACATCCAACCAGATCCTTCTAGGGTATAAAGGATTCCATGCAGGTGGAGGTCTGAATATTCTGGAACTTTCTAGGATAGTAGGTAGTATAAGACCTGCTCATATCTCCATACATATTCCTTTCATGTGGTTTTAAAGAAAGATGCCGAAGAAGGCAATAAATAAAAATTCCTGATACATAAACACTCCCCTGGAAACCAAGTCCATTGCTTGAAGGAAGAGGCGGGCTCTGGCCTCTGAGGAAGTACTTGTCAAGTACTTGCAGTGAATCTCACCATGTTGAGGGATGGAGTCTGCCTTTCTGTGGAGAAAAGGAACAGAGTGTGTGGAATCCTTAGGATCTTGTCTTTCACTGAAACAAAAGGAACTGTCTAAAGCCTCTCATGAACAGAAGTTTCTAGAACAATGGGTGCCAATCAATTATCACTTGCCAGACTCCGTTCCTGTGGGGACATCCAGGCAGTCACATATATGTCATTATTGAACTTTTTGATTCTTTTGGTAATAGTGAGTGGAACTCTGGAAGAATAAGTAAGTAAATGCTTCATTGCCTTGTGTTGGACTGAAGGTCACTCTTGCCATGTCATGCTCAATTAGAGCTGTACGAGCTAAGATGGCCCATCAGGTGTCACTAGCCCTCTGAGAGTTGGTTCCCGAACATAGTGCTCTAGACTCTCAGAGATTATTTCAAATGGTGTCCAGTTCATCTACTCACAAAATTAGAATAAAGTCTTTTCCCCTAGTTATCCAAGTTGGAAAATCAGAGTGTAGAGTAAGGAATGAAGCTTAGTTTTGATAACACCATCTCCCAAAACAGCTACGTTGAGCATACTGGCACGAGGCACATGATTTGTGTAGTCTGGATCTTGCTGAATTGATATTTTTCTTGCTTTCCCCCTATGACTGTATCATAAACATTTTCCCTGTCTCTGAAAATTATTTGTAGGCATGATTTTTAAAACTTTTTGTTATAGAAGTTTAAAAGTATATTTCAAATTAGAGAGCAGTTGTTTTTATCACTAGTGTGGTATACTAGCCACTCTGTTTCTACAATTATCAATACTATGTATGGCCAATCTTGTTTCTTTTTCATTTTTATAATAATAATAATTATTATTATTTATTATTATTATTATTTTTGGCAGAACCAGGGATTGAACTCAGGCCCTTGTGCTTGCCCAACAAGGGCTTATTCTACTAAGCTATCTCCCCGACCCTATTTTTATTAAAATTATTAATGCATGTTAATTGTACCAGGTAGTGGTTTTCCCTGCCACATTTCCAGATATGCATGTCTCCTGCACCTTGTTCCTTTTACCCCTTTAATCCCCGCTCCAACCAGATATTGTGTTTGGAAACAGTTTCAATGAATCATATGATTTTACCTCTAAACACTTCAGTATGTAGTATCTGAAAGATAAAGAGCAAAGAACTTGAAAGCAAATAGCTTGTGGGCTGGCGATTTGGCGCAGCAGTCGAGTGCTTGCCTGGTGTTCACAGCTCCAGGGCTGGGTCCCTGGCACCAAAGTGCAGATCAAAACAAGATACCAGGAAATCATTTTTTCCATGTAAAAATAATACTTTTAAGTATCACCAAATCTTATGAATTTTATTTTTTGAGAATATTTATTGGGATCCAAACAAGTTTGTTTCACCGAGATTTATGACGTATCTTGCTTTCATTGCATTAAACTTATTTATTGAAGAAATCAATGTATTTGCCCTATAATCTCTCTCTCTCTCTCTCTCTCTCTCTCTCTCTCTCTCTCTCTCTCTCACACACACACAAACTGATCAAAAGATATAGTAAATGTTTAAATCAAAAAAGTTATTGCAATAAAACACACATTGCCAAAAATGATGGGATAGATGTGCTCAAAGTAAAGGGAAGGATTTTCACTATTTTAAGAGGATTAATTGCAATGTGTGCTTTATTGTAATACCTAGTTTCAATTCAAAAATTTACCATATTTTATGACCATTCCTCATTGATCAAACATTTATGGCAGTTTCTGTCAAATAAAAAAGATTACAATATGCCATCATTTACCTTACTCACTGAAGCGCCGTGTGACTCCTGGCTCTTCCTCAAAGTTAAAATGACCACGGAGGGGAAATGTTTTGCATCAAGTCAGGACATCAAAGCAGCCACATTGTTCTAACTAAGAGCACTCTGGAACGAGGACTCTGGAACTGCTTCAGAAAGTGGTGAGAAGGTGGCGAGAGTGCTGTTTGGGAAGGGAAGGGCTTGGGGGTAGGGAGATTCAGGACCATGTATCTTTTACTATAATAAATTAAGAAATTTAAACATTCATCATACTTTCTATATAAATGGTGTGTATATAATGAAGGTCTCATTTCTAACAGACCTTCCTCGGTGTTCCTATATAGATATAGGTATGGTGTACACGATTATATATATAGCGTAAGATACTCCTGGGGTAGCCCCCAATTTTGTCTAACATGTTTCTCTGTGTCTTTTGTTTTTCCTGCACTCTAGTAGCTAAATGGAGAAGTTTAATCATTTTCAAGTTCCAATTTTGAGGTATGTCAGGATGACTTCATAGACGTCGCTGAGCCCTTCATCAGAAAGCACTTAGTGTCAGGCTCGCTTCTTAAAATCAGTGTCTTCTTTAGAAGCACTTAGTAATTCTTTCATTATAGTTACCATTTCCTTTTTTACTTCAGAGATTATTTTTGATCTGATTTCCTCTATAACTCTCTGCGGTTGTTTCTTTACTGGAGACTATTATTTCAGAGATGTCAGGTGTGTGACTTCTAATTTCTTTTATGCTAGTGTTTCCTGAGTTTGTTCTGGGTGGGCTTGTGCCTGAGAATGCATTTTGCTTCTTCTCTTTATCATTTTTTATTTTAGAGAAAACTCTTTATTTTGATCTCTGTGATTTTCTTGTGTGTGTCTGAGAATTTGACAGTAGTTAGCTGTATCACTATGACCAGAGTCTCTCTGCATAGCGTCTGTTCTTTAGGTATTTCTTCTGTGTCAAAAAGTCTTCTTTTGTGTGTGTCTCAAGGATTTCCCCTCCCTATTGATTGAGAGTAAGACACTGGTTTTTGTTTGCTACCCTTGCCTCAATCCGCTAGTTCATCAGGAGCTTCAGAATAGGACACCAGGTTATGGCGTCTTTGCGCATAAATGGATCCTCGTCTCTATCAAGTCCTTTGTTAACCTGGAGCTCCCACTCTGAAGGCAAAGCAGTGTGACAGATGCCTGATCCTGTTTCTCTCTCTCGGTTTCAAATAGTGCCATAATCTGACACCATCTTCTATTTGTCATCAATGAGCTTTCAAATATTATTAGGAATCTATGGATTTCATGCGCCTTAGTTGTTATTCTCATACATTTCACTGAGTAAGACATATTCTGATGGGTTCTGGATGGTTAACAACCTAAGTTTGCAGACCAAAATTAGAGAAAAAGGAGGGCTACAAGGAAAGCCAACATTTTGGCCCTAGCCTTCTAAGGTCAATTAAGACTCAGGACATATGAGAACTTGTACTGTGACGTCATGTACCTCGGTAGTGTCCCAAATTTTCTGATCAAGAAGATGATGGGGCCAAAGAGGAAAGTGATTGATGACGAAGAGTGTGCCTAAGGAGAGTCACATGGGGAGAAGACACTCTCTCAGGCTTTCACAGAGAGCACATTGACCAAGCAATGGCCGTGACTCATCCACATGGCTGCACTGACAAAGGTTCTACAACCTGAGGTACAGGATCTCAGGATAAATCCTGAGGGCATTTCACTGACCTTCTCAGACCAAAAAGCTACAACTCTTGTTGCATAGGTCCTGCTTTACCTTGGTCTTAACCATCCAGTAGAAAAGTATGAAGACGAAATATAGGAAATAAAGCCATGCTGTTATGTTGAGCTGTGGGGGACTCAGGTCAATAATTTCTGACATTGCCAGTTAAACAGAAGACCCAATGCTATTATGGGCTACTGGACTCTTTTAGAATATTTTGCTGTGTTTACACACCTATAATATTCAATAACGGAACTTAGAAAAAATGGGGTATACCGATGAATGTCCATTTTGTATCTGTGTATTCAAAGTGGTTAGGATAGATATATGGTTGCATTCTCTTAATGAATAGAATGATTTGTTCTAATGGTGTTTGTAAATAGGATCACAAGTCCACATCTTGTACAGCAATTAACCACTAAGAAGAATATATGCAGTGTATTATTTGTTGAAACTGTACTTCCGATTTGATTTGAAACTGTCTCATTGCTATCTGTTTATCAATAAAACTTTGAAAAAAAAAAAGACATATTCTGATGGGCTCTCGGTTTCTCTGGACATGTCCCCAGTAATTCCTCTTGTGAGTACTCGGGTTTTAGCCTAGTCTGAGCTGGAGGCCTTGGAATTTAGCTTGGGAAGAGTGTGGTGGTCCTAGCAAGGCACATGGACCACAGGCTTCCCAGCTGGGAAAACTAAACTGAAGGATTTGAAGGCAGTGATGTGGAAGGGAATACCTGCAGGCTGGAGGGGCTGTTCACAAGGGCACCTGGGGGTCTGCAGTAGCTCATTACTAACAGACCTTCCTTGGCAATCCTGGGGCTGTTGTGGAGCTTCCGCAGAACCTGTGTCTTGGGGGCAGTCTGTGCAGTCTTTTCCCATCCACAAAGTTGGGTCTGGTTCCCAGGAGTTACAAACACCAGGTCTTCCCTGGGGACTGAAGAGTGTTCCAGGGCTGCCAAGGAATCAGATCTGTTGACACCTTGATTTTGGCCATGTCAGATTTCTGACCTCTGGAACCATAAGATAGGAAGTTTGTGTTTTGTTGAGCCCCAAGCATTGTGGGAGCTCATTGTCATGACAACAGGAAACATACCTGGTAAGGAGAGACAGGATTCACCAGGATCCTATGCCTGCAACTGGGCAGTGCTGGTGGTAACCGGTCAGTGCTGCTGACAAAGGCCACAGTCCTGGGGGTTCTGTCTGTAGGGTGCACACAGAGCAGAGTAGGGGGCAAATGTGGGTGTGGATTGGAGCGTCTCTTGGGAGATTTCCTGGTGAGGCTGGAAGGAAAGCCAGAAGGAAGGGTGCTGGATTCCCCTCCACATTAAGGCTTGTCAGGTACTGAAGGATGTGGGGACCAGCAGGGATGGAAGAAGTTAGAATCAGCCTTTTGCTGCCTGCAGCTCCATCACACACTCCCTGCACTGGGTGAGAGGAGAGGAGGGGCTTTCCTTCTTGTGCAGGATACTGGAGACTCCCCACGTTGCACATGTCACAGTGATGAGGGGCTAGGGAGCTTCAGAAGTCCCTTCCCCGTTTGCTTGGCAGCTGTGTGAGCAGCTTTTTCTTTCTCCACTTCCTTTCTTTTCTTCTCCTGCTTTCTTCCTTCTCTTATTTTTCAAGTGAATTTGGGACTCAGTGAAGAGCAGAAAGAGAAAATGTTGATGAGATTCTGGGTGGGCAAATTAAGATCTTAGTGAGACTCTGGGTTCAATTCCCAGGAACGCACGTACACAAGCATGCACATGCATGCACATATGCACATATGTTGTGAATTTCTAAAAAGAGACTGTGGGAAAAGAAAAATGCCTGAGGAGTATCTAAAAAAGGAGGAACTAGAGAAAAGAAAAGAAGAATTAAAACAGATTGGGCATTGGGTCTGGCCAGGGATAAGGTGGGAAGTGAAGAAAAGAAAGCAGAGGCCCTGAGCGAAGGGCAGCTCATCTGCCTGCCTCCTGTCCCCAGAGAGGGTGGCAGTGGAGTCCAGCGAGACAGGAAGGGAAGGGGTGTTGCACCCAAGTCATCAGATGCCCAAGAAGGTGTATGTGCCCAAACACGATGGCATGATTTTTCTTCCCATCTTTTGTCTCCCATTAGGTACCTTCTGGCAAAGCTCCATCTCATTAACAAGAACAAATGGCTTTTGGAACTGTTGCACCTTCTTTCTCTTCTTGCTTCCTAAATGGCAATTTTGCTCATTTGGAGCCTGGAGTCCCAGAGCGCAGGATCCACTTTCTCATACAATGTGGCATCCCAGGGCTGTTCACTCTCTGTGTGTTTGCCTCCTGCACAGTTTCCACTTGACTCCTGTTGCACGGGTGGTCCTGATGCAGGAAGAGCCCTTAGAAGCCTATGCATGCATCCATTCCCCAAAATGTGGACTGTTTTGTTTTAACACTCACCATTAAGGAGCTTGTAGGTATTTGTTGAGTGGTTTTGTGGATTTTCAGTAATCCTCCTCCTTGAAACAGCTTAGACTTTGTGCAGAGAATCCCGAGGTCCGTAATTGGTCTGTGCCTGTGAGCTGACAAATTATCTCCATACAAAGACACGTGCGTGGAGATGTGACTTCTGGGGCTGTTCCCAGCTTATCGTTTATATCTTTAATTCGTAGTTGTTTCCCAATCACTTATCAGTTGTGTTGTTCATTTTGCTTTGTTGATTTGTTAAAGTTTGTATTTACTGTCATGTCTAATCATAACATTGTAATGAAAGCCAATAATTTGTAGGTGATGGCAGATGGTAAAAACCCAAACCAGTGCCAAAAAGAAATGAGTTTATAGATCAAATCACAATATTTATGTCTTCAAAATTGCTTCCTTTTTCTCTTGCAAAGTCTGTGTGCATGTGTGTACGTGTGTGTGTATGTGTACGTGTACACACGTCTTCAAGATGTGATCCTTTGTTTTTATTTTTTTGTATTTTAGGGAAGGGTCTACAGGGTGTTCAGGGTCTCACTACTAGATTGGACTCATAGTGATCTGTCTGTTTACAGCCTCCTGGGATTACAGGCGTGCCACCAGGCCCAGTCTTAATTGCTGTCTCAGCTCGTCCCGGGGGTGGGGTCAGCATGCAGGTCTGGGATTGAACCCTCGGCCCCTATACCTGCTTGGAGGCACTTCAATCTGCTGAGCTATTTGGCAGGCCCTGATGTGGTCCTTTGAAGTAATTTTTTTCCTAGGAAGTTTCTATGATGCCAACTCTCCATGACAACTGTTGAAAACACACTGAGATGTTTTCTGAAAAAAAAAAATCAAAGCTACTGTAATAATAAAATTACTGGAAGCCAGGGCAGAGAGTAGCTAAGACAGTGACAAAATTTCTGAATAGCAGCTCAGTCATTTCTCAGTTCCTATCCTGTTGGAAATTGTCATTGTCTTGCCTCCCTTTGATGAGAATGCTCTCCAGGGCCTCATGACTTCCTGGTATGAGTTTCTGGGAAAAACAAGTGTTGTTTCTAGTTTCCCTTGGGCATGGGGAAGATGGAACATTTTTCCACCTCTTGAGAGTATGTCATGTTGCCAGATTCCCTTGCGTGAGGGTTTGGAGCAGCTGGCATCAATGTGATAAATGGCCACATGACTCTGTAGCTAATTTGAAATTCTGGGAAATTGCTCCTGTGGTGGCTAAAAGCTGGGCACCACCATTTCCCAGACAAGTGAGTACTTGGAAGTGGACGGGATTCAAAGATTCAGGGCAGTTGCCGACCTAGACTGGGTGGGCCAATGTGAGCAAGTTGGGGCTGGAATGTTGAACCATCTCTCTGCCCTTAAAGGGACTGAGTGTCCCTTCTTAGGCCTATCCTTGTGCATATGGCTGTGCGCCATGAAGCTGGCATCCCACTACTGTCACATCAGGGTGGTATCCTGTGAGGAAACCCATGAGGTGTTTGCTCTGACTCACCACTGTTGGAGGTAGCCTGCAGAGCACCTTCCAAGGGGAAATGACACCTGACGGGTCTGTGTTTGGTATCTGGCTACTGTGGCTCAGGATTTGTGGTTTCTCGTGTCAACACAACCATGCCTGTGGGACCAGACTGCATAGACACTGCCAACCCTGGCCTTGTGTCTTTTCTGGAGACCTGGGCATCTAAACATGGGGTAGAAAGCCTTTGTCCCTTTCTTCCTCAATTGCATGGGGTCTTTATTGTTGTATAAAGACATGGCTCCTTCTTTTACCAACTTCAAGCACCATGAAACAGTCATGTATTCCAGGTCTGCACCTGATTTCCTGTGTCCCAAAACCCTTGAGAGAAATCCATTTGTTTAGGGGCATCATATTTTTAAAAGTGATTCACAATCAATAAAGAACTGAGCCATCAGTTAAGCCCCATATTTACAGAGAGGTTAGACACTTTGGAAGTGCACCCCAATACAAAGCTCGGCCTGGGATTTGCTAGAAGCACTACTTGCTCCTTCTTAGGTGGCCTCTTCCTGCCAAAAGTCAGGGTGCAGGTGGGCTCATGGGAAGCCTTGAAATCTACAACTATTTTCTCCAAAGGCCAGGGTTGAAGATGGCTTTGTAGGTGCCCTTGAAACCTGCAATGGTTGCCAATCTGGTGCCTTCCATCCCTTTAGGTCTCTAAGAGCAGTCTTCCTGGTCTGCTGCTCCCGAGGGTGGGAAATCAAGCACTTTCTTACTCATGAGGCTGTCACAGCATCCAGGGATTGGCAAGCTTTTATTGTAAAGAGCCATACAGAAAGTATTTTAGGCTTTGGGGCCATCTGAGCATTATTCAGCCTTGCCATTAAAGCACAAGATTAGCTACAGATAGTGTATAAAGATACAGATCTGGCTGTGCTTTAATAAAACTTTACTACAAAACCAGATGGTGGGCTGGATTTGACCTGTAGGCTTCAGTTTGCTAATTCTCGATACAGTGAAGTACTGGCCTGGTGTTTCGAGGAGTGTGTAGACGTGGTGACCTAAGGCATGTGGACTGAGGGCAGCGGAGATGAGCCTCCTTACCTGAGGCTCCTGACATCTGATTGCTGGACAGCTTTGGGAGTGAAACCACGGTTCCTAGGTTCTGTGGGAGGAAGGGTTTCCACCTGCAGACAGTGGTATCAGCTCCTGCGTGAGGATCTCCAGCCTCCCAGCTACCCTGCCAACTTTAGACTGGTGGAGCTGAAGGAGTATAGGCCGGGTCCTTGGAATATCTCTCTCTCTCTCTCTCTCTCTCTCTCTCTCTCTCTCTCTCTCTCTCTCTCGGCTTAACACACATGTATATAATTTTAGCATACATTTTATATGTAAATTTAATGTATTTATAAAAATCACATAGTTACTGAGCAATATGGTGAATGTTTCAGTTTAGAAATATATTACAGTGAAAGACTCATTGCCACAAGTCTGCTCAGAATCTTCCCCTTGCTTCACACACACACATCCTTTTTTTTTTTTTTTTTTTTTTTTTTTGCAGAACCGGGGATTGAACTCAGGCCCTTGCTCTTGCCAGGGAAGTGCTTATTCCATTGAGCCATCTCCCCAGCCCCACACATCCTTTGTTTTTGACACTTTCTGCAGAACTTTCTGGAATCTTCTTTCTTGACTGGCTTTAGTGGCTGCTTCAATGTCCTAAAGGTAGACCTGTCATGGTCATTTTGACTTTGAGAAGGAGCCAGAAGTCACATGGTGTCAGATCTGGTGTGTAAGGTGGGTGAGGACACAGTGTCACATTTCTAGGAGCCTACCTTCCTGCTGGTTGGCACTTAGTAGCAGCAGTCACCATATTTTTAATCACATCTCATAGACACCTAGGAAAGAAGACTATAGACCTGCTTTAGAAAGCAGCCTAAGTGATGGGATGTGTGTTCTAAGCAAGGAATACAGTGGCACCTCAGCTCACAAACTTCTGAAAAAGATGGCTGTGTTCATGTTTATGTGGGAAAGATGGCTATGCTCATGTTTGTCACCTGATGTAGAGTTCACAAAGAAAAACAAAATTTTGTCAGGCACTTCTGTTTGCGAACCAACTTGTTTCCTAGTGAAATGGTTCATGAACTGACATATTACTGTATTTTGAGGGGGATTAGTAGCAATGTATCTTTTGCTGTAATCCATTCTTCTTAGAATTAACCATTCATTATATATTTTGATGTCCCTGGCAGTGTGCATATGTGTCTGTGTATTATGAATATATATCTCAGGCTCTGTTTTACTGGGAGAATTCTGACTGATGCACTAAGATAAAACTGATGCACTAGAGGATAAAACTAAGATCTAATTGTGATGATATAAATTTCACTGATAAAGTGAAAGTGAAAAGGTTTGTTTTCCATGTTAATATAGAAACAAAGTTGGTCTTGAACAGAGAAGGTAGATCTATCCTTGGTTCTTCTACCTCTGCCTGACCCAGGGGATGTGAAGATGCAGTTAACCCATTCCCTTGGGAAGTTTGTTCATTCCTGTCCCCTGGCGCTGTCCAGACAGCTTTGGCAGAGGTGTTCAGTTGTCATTCCCAGCTGTGAATCAAGAGACTCTGAGGCTTCCTAGCCACTTGCAGGTGAAATTGTTCCTTAACATCTGTATCCAGCCAGCAGCTTGGGGGAAAGTATGCTGGTGTGCTGAGGCATTATTCACCCTTGCTAACGAACAAGTCATCCTGTGGAGACGATAGCGCTGCTCTGGGGACGTGACTTCATGCACTCAGAAGACAGTGACTTCATTCACTCACCAGCCACATTGAGTCTGCACTGCAGTGCCCTGCTGGCTCTCAGGTGACACGCTGGGCAGGGCAGTGTCAGGGGCTTCCAGTAATCTGCTTTTTGGCTATAGATTTGCTTATTCTGGACATTTTGCATAAAGTGCCACTCTTTCTCATGCCCATGCTAACTCAGGACAGGTCCTGGATTCCTCTTTCTACCATGACTGTTTGCTTTAGGTTTAAAGAGTGTGTACTGACTTCTAGTCAAACATATCACTCTTTCTCCCTCTCCCTCTCCCGCACTCCTACCCCTCTCCCAGACCTCCTAGCCAGATCCTTGCTCCAAAAACATGTGGCCCCGTCACCCTGTCACAAACCTGGGGTGGGTGTGAGTTACCTGGTTAGAGCAAGATATCTGGTCTCTACAAGGCTGTCCTTGCAGACTGGAGACCCAGACTTGCATGAAGTTCTCTTACCTAGAGGTCTTCTGACTTTGGACCCAGAAAACTCTCTCTACTAAGTGTCACTGTGTACTAATCTGCAATGAGACACACACTTGTGACTTGTGGGGTACTTCGCACTGAACCTGCTAAAAGTCCCTAGAAAAAGTGTTGTGCCTACACTGTAGATCTTGAAGACATTGTCTGGTGAGTGAGAACACCCAACCAGGGCCGCACAGCAGAGGTGAGTGAGGGCGGGAGTGCGGCTGTGTCTGCACGGACAGCTCATTCTCACCGTTGGACTCAGCTCGAGCTTAGCTACCTGCCAGATTCTTGTAAGAGTCTGAACCCTTCTGTGAACTGCAGATTTGGGGGATTTGGTTGAGGGTTCCTTTGAATTATCCCCAAATACTCTCATCCCTGGCCCATGAAAATGATCTCCCATGAAACTGGTCCCTGGTTCCCCCAAATTGGGGACCACTCCAGAGGACTGAGTAGAGGGAGTGGAGCAGAGGCATGAAAGCATTGCTGTCACTAGACCTAAGGGTGAGATGTCCTGGGTCAGCATCCTTAGGGGACCACAGGAGGAAGGGGAGCCCCCGAGAAGGGCCAAGGTGAGCTCTGGGAGCAGTGTGGGAATGCAGATGGTTCTCTGCCCAGCATAGGCCAGAATGCATGAGTCATCAGCAGCTGCTTCTTGGATTCTCCTGCGCCATGCACAGCACCCAGGCTGGGCCTGTGTGGGGCCCCAGGAGCTGCACACAGGAAGGCAGGGGGCCACACCAAATCCCACCTGTGCATTTCAAAATTCCCTCTGTGAGCATGGTATACTCAGAGCAATAATTTCTAAACTGCAAGGGAATAGAAAGTATTAGAGAAAGATTATATCTTTCACCATTGGGAGCATATCTTATTTTCTCTTGTTCTTGTCTTTCATTGATTTGCTGTTCTGTGTTGTTTTGGGGACTGTGTTCTGTGTTAAACCTACAGTGTTCTGAGCGAGCTCCAGATTTGTTGCTTAGCTGGGCCCAGCTTGTTACCGACCCATGCCTGCAGAGCTAAGTGCTGGGCTGTTCTTCCAAATGTATCTTTCCCCTCCGGTTCTGATGATCACTCTAACTATGAAGAATCTCTGAGGAAAGGAGATGTGGGTCAAGTGCCAGGCTGGGAGAAAACATCTGTAATCTCTACAACCAATAGGGGATTAAAAGAGAGCTTCGGCTACTCAGGGTTTTGATAAAGTCATCAAGAAAAGCAATGGATTTGTTTTGATAATGTGTATTCTTATTTTTTTTATTGTTTCTGTTTTGTCTTTCATAAATAAGGAAGAGAAAGTCTAATGAAAAAATTTAGTGTTCTCAGTATATATAATAAAATTGGAATGATACCAAGAAGATTAGCATGGCCCCTGTGCAAGTATCAAAAAGTTTAGGATGTTGTGATTGAAAATATTGAAATGGTAATATGGCCTTTTTTCTAATTGTTGCAGAGAGGTAGCATAATGTGGGAGAAAGACTGTGTTTTGGGATGAATATTTTTGTCCCCACAAGTTTATTTACTGAAATCCTGAGTAGGTCTTGTGTTGGGGGGTGTTAGTCAGCTTTCTGGCACTGTGGTTCCAGGCCCAACAAGGTCAGCTTAAGGGAGGGAAGGTGTAGACGTCTCAGTCCGTGGTCAGCTGGCTCCATTGCTTGAAGGTGAGGCAGAAGTATGGCGGAAGAGCATGGCGGAGGAAACGTGCTTACCTCATGGCTGGTTGGAAGCAGAGATAGAAAGAGCCAGAAAAGAAAGGATAAGGTGCAAGGTACAGTCCCCCAAACCATACTTCCATGACCCAGTCTCTCCATCTTGGTCCCATCTCCTAGATTTCTATTGCTCCCCAGTAATGCCATCCAATACTAAATCCATCAATAATTTAATTCATACATGAAGTTAAGAGTTCTCAGAATGCGATCACCTTCCAAAAACCTTGCCTCTGAACTTATGCACCTTGTGGTAGTCAGGCACATGTGTTACAAGAGAAAAGATTTAATACAGGACATATAATTTATAGGATTCTTTTATAATATTCACCCAAAGAGTCAAATGCAAAAGAGTGCAGGAGATCTGTCTACACACTAGAGACCAAAAGAATCCAGCTAAGGGTCTGGATTCCATGGCAATGTTCTGCATGAGTCCAGCTAAAGACCCAGAGCTCATAGCGATGTTCTTCCTAAGTCCAGCTGGAAGCCAAGAGCCACCACAATGTCTCAGGAGGTTTGTACCCAGGTTCTACACTAGGAGGACCCCAAGGTCAGTGGTAGAAGCTAGAAAGTCTTCACTGGTGGGCTGAAAGGTTTGTGCCAACAGGCTGAGTGATCTGCTTTGACACCAGGCAGTGACACTCACAGTAGGGACCAGAGCTCCCCAGAAAAGAACCACAACCAACCTCAGTGACAGTGAGGACCAAGCCAAGTTCATATCAGGAAAACCAGGGCCAGGGAGATGGCTCAGTGGAACAAGTGCTTCCCTGGTAAGCGCAAGGGCCTGAGTTCAATCCCTGGTTCCATAAAAAAAAAAAAAGACACTCTTCTCATACCAGGAAAACCAGCACGGCACCCTTCTTCAGGGAAATCAACAGCACATCCTCTTTCCCTCCAGTTCTGCTTTTGTGCTGTTGCCACCAATCCTCAGGTGGACCTTCACTCCCAGCTCCACACTGACTCAGCTCAGCTGGGTGTTATAGGTTGACCAGTAGTTAACCACCACATGCCTCTTAGGGGACCTTTTATTTTTTATTTTTAAATTTTTTAATTCATTTTAATGAGAAAAATAACAATGAAACAGTTTCAAAACAGATTAGTAGGACAGTTACAATAATTAACACATTGCATATTGTTGTCTTTGTAGTAGTTATTCAGATAACAAGATGCAGACATATCTTGTCTAAACAATATTAGTACACCTTAGGGGAACTCTTAGGTTCATACCTCTAAGGTTACATGAGAATAGGAACATATTCTGATCCCTAATGAATCAGTAGCATCCACATATGAAAGATACTATTGTGAATAATATTCACAACAGCCAAGATACAGAAAGAATATAAGTGTCCATTGATGGACAAATGGATCTGGAAACTGTTAATATGCTAAATATGAGGTATATTATATATACTATATATTCATATAGATGTGAATATTATTCAGAAAAAATGATTTTGTTGTTTGCCACAGCCTAGATGAACCTGCAGATCACTATGCTGAGTATAATAAGCCAGACACAGGAAGAAAAAAAATATGCATGATTTTCTTTATATGTGTGATATTTAAAAAAAGTAAAATATATAGAGATAGAAAAAAAACAGTAGTAGGTGGGGGAGAGGAAGAAATGGAGAGATGAAAGCCAGAAGACACAAAGCACTGGATGGGAAGGAAAACAGATTGAGACTAGGAATGCACAACACGGGAACTCTGGGCAATGCCATTGTACTGTATGTAGGACTCATGCTAAGTAAGTAGACTTTAGATGTTCTTGTGATAAGAACAAAAACAAAAAGTAGGTAACTATATGAAATGATGGCCATGTTAATGGGTCTTGTTATAGTAAAATTTTAATGTCTATATGTATTCCATAAAATTATATTGTATGCCTTAAAGAGAAACAATGGAATTTATTTAAGGAGGGAATGAGAGGTGTCAGAGCTGTGTCTTTTTCTCTATGGGACCAAAGAGAGCATATGAGGATGCAGCAAGAAGGTGACCGTCTGGAAGCCAAAGCTAGAGCCACCATCGATAGCAGCCACACTAGTGCCTTGATCATGCACTTCCATAAAATCCCCTTGTTTGAGCCACTTAGTTTGCAGATATTTTGTTATAGCAGCCTAAACAAACTAAGGCGCACCTATAGTCCTGGATCATGCAAAATGAGAGAGCTTCATCCACTTGTGGAGTGACCTTGAATAGGCTGTTTCATCTTTCTGGGCTTGATAAGTCATAAAGAATTCATGTACTTTGCTTGTTGTGTTTCTGATAGGGCTAAATATTGTTTACATGAAATAGACATTCAACAGGATCTCATTCAGCTGTAGAATGTGGCCCAAAACAGACTTTTCTCTTCATAGCTAAGCCTTGCAAGGCCTTAAATTCTGCAACATTGACTATTTGTTCACTGGAAGGATGTGTGTCATTGGGATTGACTGGGAAAGAGAATCCTTTTCTGAATTCAGTGCATTTCTGTATTGACTCTGTCCACTGCAAGGCACTGGCAAGAGTCCTCTTGGAAAGAAACCACTTCCCTCTTCTGAAAGGCTGTGCAGACATCTTTGCTGATTCCAACTTCCCAGGGGGACTCTGCAGAGCTAGAAGCTGATAACAGAATCCAACCTCTTCCTCCCAAACCCAGCTGTGAGTTCATGCTTGCTGCAAGGGTAGATGCTTCTAAAAGGGCTGGAGTATTTGCTTGCATGTGGTGTACACCTTTATCCTGGTCTCACACAACCTGTGTTCTCCTAGACCAGAAGGCTCTGCCTACTCATCAGGAGGGGACAGCAAATGAACAGAGCTTTATCTGTACTTATGGCTGCTTTCCTTGGCTCTGGTCACCACCTTCATTATAACTGTGTCAGCACTGAATTCTCACAGGAGTGCAAATCCTGCTGTAAACTGGGCACGTGAGGGATGAGGGACCCTTGATGTTGCATGTCTCCTGGAGTCATCCTGAATCCCATCCCACCCCATCTATACAAAAATTATCTCCACAAAACTGTCCCCTGGTGTCAAAAAGCTTGAGGACTGCTGACCTTGATCTGGAGCAGTGAGGTGCACTCTAGTTGAGGTGCCAAGAACATGGAGACAGAATCTACACTTCTACGTGGACAGCCTGTGGCTTTGGTGTGGCTGGGGTGATGAGGTGTGGAAAGTCTTGCCTGAACTTGACTTTATTGATGACAGGTCTTGAAACTGCTTCTGCAAAGTAGGAACAATTGTTACTTGATATTCTAAAAAAACATGTTGGCTTAAGCTTCTGTTAAGCTTGAATTTCCGTATGTTTGGTAGAGAAGCCCAAGCATGGCACCATCTTCCAAAGTCCTCATCACCAGAGAAGTTGAGTGCATGGGAAGATTCCTGAAATGCCTTGGTGATTTTGACCTTTTGGATACCGAAAGGGGCAAAATGTGAAGCTAGAGAGTTTCTATTATTCTTTTACTCTACATATTAAATAGTGCAGACATTTGATTCATCAAAACTTTTGCATCTGTGACAAACTTACTTTGAAGCTAATGATAAGTTCCATTCTTTTCCTTCCTCATGGGGACAGTGCTGTCCTCCAGATTTTTCCTGTCCTCTTTCAGTGGAGGAGGTTTGTTCGGGGCTGAGAATCACAGGCTT
Source organism: Octodon degus (assembly GCF_000260255.1). NCBI lineage: Eukaryota > Metazoa > Chordata > Mammalia > Rodentia > Octodontidae > Octodon > Octodon degus. Next base: position 2,023,564 of record NW_004524621.1, on the reverse strand, counting down.
GACTGCATTCCTGAGGAGGCCAAATCAATCACTGGTGTCCTGACCCACTGGCCTTTGAGGATTTCAGGTTCACCAGGTCATGCACATGTCCACAGGCTTCCTAGCTCCTACTCCAGGCTGATACACTTCAGGGGAATTAAACTAGGTGTGGAGAGAGGGTGATCGGTAGGAAAATGGCCCAAGGGATTGAAAACATTCACAAGCCACTGACAGGAACTCCCTATTCATTGAAAATGCTTCCATGCTGGACAGACTGCAGACAGCCTAGCCCACACCATGTCTGGAATTCTGGAATTGCTGCCCTTCCTGTGAAAATATGAGGGTGAGAAGCACCCAATATTCCATGAGAAGTAATAGAGACCCCACTCAAAGGTCCACAGCAGAAAGCTAGCCCAGGAATGGAATTTTTTGAAAAAGCATTTTCTAGAACTGGAATAAAATGCCAAAAAAATACAATCTTGTATATCAGAATCCTAAAGGTTGAAGTTCCCAAAGATCAAAGTTCTTAAAGTCTAAGATCTCAAATATTCAATTAATCCTGGAAAAAAATCTTTAAAGGTTATTTACACAACATTTAATAAGGGGAGTTAGTTTGGAAATATAAAAACGTAACAACAGTTCATGGGTCACTTTGTACAATAAAACAGGCAATAATAACACACATATCTTTCCACCATAAACACTCAGCTATGCTAATGATAGTCATGTGAGTATAAGAGTTATGAGCAGATGAATCATATTCATAAATAGGTCAAGAAGTGAAATGTATAGGTGTATGTGACTGTGGTTGGTAGCTCAGATTTATAACTGGTCATCTAAAATACCATAAGGGACACCTAAGACTTTTGATGAGATTGATCAAAACCACTGTGGCTCATCACCACATAACACAGTCACCCAAAGGCTGATCTTGAGAAATTTTATGTTGTATAAATACAGATGTACAAAAGGAACATCTTCATAGATTGAGGAAGTTTCACCACTTTTACATACATGCACAATGTTCACATGCAAAGCCAGTCTTCATGGGGTCAGATTTACAAAGATGAACAGCAGGTGAATGACAGCTCTCTAAAAGTGTTCATATAGTCTACGCCTCTGAGATTAGTAATGATGCAATAATGAAATACTTAGCACAGTGAATTGTAAAGTATAAAACCGACAACTTAAAATAGTGGAAAAAACCCTCTAAAAACAGACTCATCCTCAAACAAAGCAAAATAAAAAAACAAAACACTAACAAATATTTGAAATATGAAAATGTACATGATGGGGCAGATTATGGGCAGTTGCATGAGGTCGTTGAGTCAGCTGCCTTTCACACTTGAGAGCTGAAGTTTGAAGTCTTGCATCTCGATGGGTAGGTGCTAGTTTTCTTTTAGTGCAGGGCTCTCCTTAGAGAATTTTTCACATTCATTTGTATGGGTGTTGCTCTTTTAGATTTGAAGCTTCTGGAGTTTAGGTTTTTAGGATTTTCACATTCAGGATTTTAATTTTTGGATTTATGATTTTCAGGATTTTAGGCTCTAGGCACTTTGATCTTTTGGGATTTCAATACTTGGGATTATGGTGTTCAGGTTTGTTTCTTTTGGAGATAGGAACAATGAATCTTTCTTACTATGGAAAGATATATGAAAAAGCCCATGATTTAATTAACAGGCATCAGATTCTTCTCAAAGAGAAAACCATCATGGATTTGGAAGACACTTTGAGATGACTTTGGGGTAGTAAAGGCTGAAAAAAGCTATGTATGGTGAGAACTCCTGCAATATGCAGGTGAGTGCTTTGCCAAAGACAAGGAGATGAGGATGAGATGGCAGCGGGGGTGAGGGGGGAGAAGAGAGATGCCACTAGAAGGATGGAAAGCCAATGTTGGCTGGTTGGGGCTGAAGGGCAGGAGTGGATGGAGCTGCACAGAATAGAAATGCCCAGCTTTACTCTTTCTCCTAAGTTCTCTCAGCTTAGCAGGGGAGGGCTGCATGATTCTCCATGTACACACATGTGCTGATATGTGTGCACTCATGCATGTCTGCACATGTATACTTGTTTACATGTACATATTCTTGTGTGTGCTGGTGGCTATAAGTGTGTCTATGTGTCTAGCACACATATATGTAGGTGTGTACATGTGTTCATGTGTACATGTGTTTCTGTATAAGACAGAGGAATGGGTTTCCCTTTCTAGTGGAATCTACAAAGATTGGGAAGAGATAGCGCATACTGAAGCATGTGTCCTAGAGCTGGGACCTCAAGACTGGAACCCCAGGAACCATGAGAAGAACAGAACATGCCTGGTAGCAGGTCAGCCTACATACCATGGGGGACTGGTTTATTTTGTCCAGGTGCAGGAGAAGGGAGAACTCCACCGACATCTACCTATGATTTCAAGAGTGAGTGTTTCTCACAGTGGCTCTGCATTTGCCTGAGATGGATTTAAGAAGCTCTGTGGACACCAAGACCCTTAGGCAAAGACTAGCCTCCGCAGATGCCTCAGATGTTAATGATTTCCAGAAGCACCTGCTGGTGGAAGACTGGGTAATGACACTGGGAGGTTCTGTGGTATGGAACATGTCACTCCTTGTTGTTCCCCAGTGGAGCCAGCCTGATGAGTTTTCACCAGCCGTGTCTCAACACTTCCTGGAGGGTTTCCACTGAGGTGTAGATGAGATCTTACCCAATCAGCAAGATCGTGGATAAAGTATGCAAGAGCTCACTGAAGATCCTGGCAAACAGCACTCACTGGGTGCTGGACTATGAGCATGTTTCAAATACCAACCTGATGACACCCATGCCTGCCACACTGTACTACAAGTTAGTTTTCCTTGGAAACTATACAGCAAATGGCCCCCAATTGGTGGTGCTCAGTGGGACTTATCCGGTGAATAGGACAGAGGGGTTCTTCCTAGGAGGTCAGAATGGAATGGCTTCATTAGAAGCACGCTCTTTTGGTGCCATTAACCAATGAAATTTTTGAATGCACCCAATATAGGACTTGCCAGGGAAGCAGAAGCTCTTATACATTGCATATGTAATACATACATAAAAACTACAGTGAAAGTCTAAATTTTAAAAGTTTATTATATTAAATCACTGCTATGAATCCCCCTCAGAATCTTCCCCCTTGCTTCCCTCACACTCTCCCATCTTCTGGCCACTGTCTGAAGCAGCTCTGGAGTCCTCTGTCCTGAGTGTCTGTAGTTGTGCTGTTGTGGCTGCTTTGATGACCTGAATGGATTTGAGATATTTAATTCATGTCATTTTGACTTTGGTGAGGAGGCAGAAGCTTTACAGTGTCAGATCTGGTGAGCAAGGCGGAGAGGACCCAGTGCCAGGGCTTCATGAGGGGACCGAGGGCCAGGGCTTCATGAGCCACCTTTTCATTGGATGGTGCTCAGCAGCCACAGTCACTGTGTTCTTTTTATAACACCTTGTGAAGACCCTCAGGAAAGAGGCCTCTAGAACTGCTATAGAGAGTGGCCAGAACAGTGAGGAAGAGTGTCGGAAGGGGGATTCACAGCAATGTGCCTTTAGTGCACATTAAAATATTAACCATTCACTGTATATTTTGGTTATACCTCATGATATTGTGTACATATGCTTCCAAGATTTAGCTATGACAAATTGCACCACCATAAGCATGGGTCACATATATCGCTGTGCTCTGATGTTTTCAGTTCTCTGGAAAAATAAACAGGAGGCCAATAGCTGGGTTAAATGGGACCTCCAATCCTAGCTTTTTGAGGAATCTCCACACTGATTTCCACAGTGGTGAAGTGGAGAAGTCAACTTTTGCAGTTGGCGAGCAGGAATCCAGCAGGACCAGTTGTGCAGTCCCAGTTCTAGTGTAAGGCGGGAAAGGACAGACAGTTCAGCTCACAGCAGAGATGCGTTCCTCCTCATGCTGGGGAGCAGTCTCTCACTCCAGTTCTGGACTTCCACTGACTGCACGGGGCCCGCATCTTCGAGGGTAACGTGCACTTTGAAGCCTGCCAATTCAAATGCTAATTGTATCCAAAAGTAGCTTCACAGAAGTATTGCTAATAATGCTTAACCAAATATTTGGGCTTCCAGTGGCCCAGGCAAGTTGATACATGAGATTCACTATCACACCTGCTGAGCAGGCCCCGGTGGCCCATGGTGGCTCTTTTTCTGCAGCAGCTTCTGAGGAAATGCCTGGCTTTTATGTATCAGCTACTGCATTGTCTTCTAATTTAAAAACACTGTGTGATCCACCTGACCCCAGCGGGCCTTGTGAAAGGCAAAGGCATAACTCGCATAGAAGAAGAAAATGTTGGAGGGTATCTGTGGCCACAGGGATGAAAGAGGATTAGTGCACAAACACATGCTGTTAAGGAAGTTGGTAAAATGGTGTTGTGCGTGTGCACTCCAGGAATAAAACCAGAGGCAAAAGATTTGAAGTGTCAGGTTGCAGGAAGATCTGTCTGTAACTGACACTATGAAGAGTATCTGAGAACCCCCCCGCAGTTCAATAGGGAAAGGCGGTAACATACTGGAGAGGCAGCCACCAAAGGTACCCCAGCATGTCAGGAATCTCCTTGGGAATGAAAGAGTCCAGGCGAAAGAGTCAGATCTGGTAGGTGAAACCAGGAAGCTTTCAGGTGCCGGGCATCAGTGGGGGAGTGAATGGAGGAGGCCTCAGGCGGGCTCTGCGGCTGAAGGTGGAGATGGGTGCCCAGCCAGAGAGCAAGACAGTGGCACTTGGGCTGAGGTGAATAGACTGCTTTCTTACCCGGCGATGGCACCTCTGGGCCAGGGGTCAGGTGTGTTCTCAGAAGCACAGGGGCATGCAGGGAGGATGCATGTGCCGGTTGATGGTGACTCCAGGAAGCTGGACACGCCTGGGTGCCCTCACTGGGAGCAGTGGTAGAGGTGAGGAGGGACAGTGGATTCTATGCAGCAGGCAGAGGGGATGGACCAGATGTGGCCTACAAGGCTTGTTGGTCATGAATCTTCTGATGACATGTACTACCCCTCCTTTTTATAGGGATCTCCACACTTCTCCTTCATTACACATTTTCCTTAAGGATATTAGATCTCCTGATGCTAGTCCAAATGCCTGATATACAAATAGAAAGGAGGAATGGTTTCCTTGGCTCAGGGTTTCTGAGATTTAGTATGTGGTTGGCTGGCTCCGAAGCGGGAACAGCATGGTGGAAGGGTAGGTAGAGCAGAGCTGTTCATTTCATTTTATTGTACATTTTTTGGGGTATTGGGGATTGAACTTGGGACCTTGTGTTTGCGAGGCAGGCATTTATGCAGCTGAGCTATCTCCCCAGCCCAGAGCTGCTCGCCTTAGAGTAGGCAGGAAGGGAGTGCAGGGAGGAGCACTCTTGAGCAATCATCTCTGAAGTACATAACCAGCGACTACCTTCCGGATCTGAACCCACCTGCTCACAGCGCCTTCAACCAGGAATGCTGGGGGATTAGTCTACTGATGGTGGAGTGCCCCTGTGGTCCACCTACCTCCAGGTAGCTCTTAATCCAGTCAGAGTGACAGTTAAGATGAACAGGCACAAGAGCCATTCACCCTGCATGTCTTTTACCATTTTCTCTTGGAGACCTTCCTATGCTTATTTAACTTAATTGTGCGATGGATGGTGATTAGCAGGAAGCTCCTGCCGTCTCCCTGTCTTCCCCCTGGCCCTAGTCGCACACAGAATGCCCACCCCGCACAGACACAATGCTGAGTGCTGCAAGTAAGTGCAGAGCACGCTAAGGCACAGGGTCTCTGAGTCCCTGGACGCCAGGGCCTCCTGCTGCGGACTGGAAATCAGCAGGCCTTCATTTATTTTACAGGCCAGTGACTCCCCCAGATTTGGGATTTAGGACTCCTTTAAAAAAAATCTTTAAAATTCCCAAAAACTTTGGTTTTTGTGGGTTATACTAAGACTAGCATTTAAAAATTAGATTAGAAAGCAACACTGAGAAATTAAAAACATTTATTCTTTAAAAAACTTACTACACGTGGACAAAGTAGTAATAAACTTATTACACGTAGACAAAGTAACATTTTTATCAAGAAGCCCTCTGCGGTGGCCTCTGATGCTGGGAGTCAGGCGGGCCGGACCTAGAGGTGCACAGCTGATGCCTGGGGAGTCGGAGCTGGCGTGGGCAGGGGTCCCTGGCTCTGCATGCTTCGTGATCTTTGTTCATTGCCGAGCACGTCCTGGGAAGGTACCCATCAGGAAGCCTTCCCACGCTCCATGAGCTTCTCCTCTGCCAGGTGAGGTAGCAGTTTTCAGCGAAAAGGGAAAAGTGCCAGTGGAGGCAAGGCATTGCTGGGCCCCGGCTCATCTCCACAGCTTTAACCGTGATTTCGGGTGTGCTATCCACCTACCCTTGTTCATGAGGGCTAGCTAAGGGAATTCTGTGATAGGTGGCAGGAAGATTCTCAAAGAATCTCTGGAAGAGTTCAAGTAAAAAGCGAAGGATCTTCAACTTCTGTGGAGTGAAAATGTGTGTTACCTGCTGGAAAGCCACTTTACACCTCTGAGATGTGGTTCTCAGGACCTCTGGGGTGGTGCGTGATTATTTTTTCATACCTCTGTAGACCCTGTTTCACAGCAGCTCAGCTCATACCAGCTAAGCCTGAGGACAGCCTCTGTGTCCCAACAGAGGGGATGAGGAAAGTGTGGTGTTTAATCACAATGCAGTATTACTCTGCCTTCAAGAAGGATAAAGTTGAGTCATCGATAGGGAAATGGCTGCACCTTGAGATCATACATTAAGTGAAATAAACCAGACACAGAAGGTTAAATATCCATGGCTTCTCTTATATGAGTGACCCAAAGTATAAATAAAGAACAAAATAGATGATAGGAAACCAGGAGATAGTTTTTTTTTTTTTTTCAAATGGGCAGAAGAGCAACAGATGGAGTGAGGGCAGGGAGCGAGAGTGAGGGAAGCCAAAGAGCTGAGGGGTTGTGCTGTGTTTCACCTTCCACAATTCGTGCAGTCACCGTATGCTGCAGACATGCACTAAAAATTAGGAAAACCAGGTCCCAGTGATTTTGTCATTGCAGGATGTTGGGAAACCCCGATTGTCCCCAAGAGAGGACTGGTTATATGCACAAAGGGACATCCACAGAGGGGACCACAGCAGGGCTGCAAGCAACCAAGAGAGGTCCCTTTTCTGCAACCCCAGGACAGGTTTTTAGGAAGTGCTCTTGAGCTAAAAAGGAAGCCCCTGAGCTGGGTATATGACACCCTCCACACAAGGGGTGGCGGTGGTGTCATCTGCTCACTGTATTTGATTATAGCCTTTGATGAGTACAAAGCCATGAGCTGAGAGTGGAAATGAATGGGAGGAGAAGGAATGAGGTGACCGGTGGGGGTGGAAGGGACCTTCTGACGTGCAATTCTTACACTTTTTGATGCCATATGCAGATGTCACCCCCGTGGGCACTAATTATGGTTAAAAATGATAAAAAGCAAATGCAGTCCAGATGGACAGCAGCCCAACCCTTTCCACCAAAGCCCTTCATTTTCCAAGTATTCTGAGCCATTTGATGGAGGGTGGGCTTGAATAGTTTTCTTTGAGAAGGTTTCATTGCCTTTCATTTACTTACCTACCTTTTGCTATGCTGTGGATTGAACCCAAAGCCTTTGCACTGAGCTGCATCCACAGTTCTTTCTATTTTCATTTTGATTGCAGGGTCTTGCTAAGTTGCCCAGGTGGGCTCAAGCTTGCAAACTTCCTTCCTGAGCTCCAGAGTGCTGTGATTACACCTACATGTGCAGTACCACATCCACCTCCAGCATATCTGGAGAGAAAATCTGAGTGTGGGACCCTGGTACCCCAAGGTGAGCCCTCACCTCCCAGGAAGGAGGTGCTATTCCCCTAGGCCAGCACCTGGGGCTGCACCAGTGAAGAAGGCAGAGGTTCTAGGAGATTCCTAAAATAGAAGGGGAAAGAAAAGGGTTGGGTACTGATCAAAGTGTTCAAAATTCTTATATAGACACGGTGGAAACACATCAAACTTGTAGTTTCTTTTTTTTTTTTTTCAACAAATAATACACTGCATATATTCTTCTTAGTGGTTAATTGCTGTACAAGATGCAGACTTGTGATCCTACTTACAAACACCATTAGAAAAAATCATTCTATTCATTAAGAGAATGCAACTATATATCTATCCCAACCACTTTGAATACACAGATACAAAATGGACATTCATAGTTATACCCCAATTTTTTTTAAGTTCCGTTGTTGAATATTATAGGTGTGTAAACTCAGCAAAATATTCTAAAAGAGTACAGAAGCCCATAATAGCATTGAGTCTTCTGTTTAATTGGCAATGTCAGAAATTATTGACGTGAGTCCCCCACAGCTCAACATAACAACATGGCTTTACTTCCTATATTTCATCTTCATACTTTTCTACTGGATGGTTAAGACCAAGGTAAAGCAGAACCTATGCAACAAGAGTTGTAGCTTTTTGGTTTGAGAAGGTCAGTGAAATGCCCTCAGGATTTATCCTGAGATCCTGTACCTCAGATTGTAGAACCTTTGTCAGTGCAGCCATGTGGATGAGTCACGGCCATTGCTTGGCCAATGTGCTCTCTGTGAAAGCCTGAGAGAGTGTCTTCTCCTCATGTGACTCTCCTTAGGCACACTCCACGTCATCGATCAATTTCCTCTTTGGCCCCATAACCTTCTTGATCAGAAAATCTGGGACACTACCGAGGTACATGACGTTACAGTACAACAAACTTGTAGTTTCTTGAAAGCTGCTTTGGATTCCCACATGCCCTTCTGGTTCCTCTAACAGAACTGCTATGCACGAGTAGGGCTCGGCCTCTGCAGACATGAGCTACAACACGGGTGCGAGTCCAAGGCTGCCAGGCCTGGCCCCACTCTCCTTGTGGCCCACCTGCTTGGTCTCCCAGCACCCAAACTCAGAAGGGCCGGGCCCTGGGCTTCTGGTTGTACTGTTGCCGCCTCGGAAGTTATAATGATTGCACTTTTGTTTGGTAATGGGCCTTGAATTATGTGTCTGCGTCTGGGATCACAATTCTCCTGTGACTTTTTATTTTTATTAGTGTGTGTTTTCAGTACACAGTGATTATATTTCTCATGGGGAAGGGTGTATGACGCTAGCACATTTTAATTCTTTTTATTTCCCCTCTTTCCATCTCTCTGTCCCTTCCCTTTTGTAAAAGATCTACATCTCTGTTTTCTATCATCTGTCTTTAAGTTTGCTCTTTAATTTATTTGGACTTTGGACTTCTCACAGAAGATTGGAAGTGGTACATCTGATTTATTTCACTAAGCATTGTGGTTTTAAGCTGCATCCATTTTTCTACAAATGACTCAAATTAATCACTATAGTGACCAAAAAAATCGAATCTATCAGGTTGAATGTGTTTTGAAACAGAAGCCTGATATTTTTGCATTTTATTTCATTCCAAAATCACTCTATAAATTGTTTTTTTTATGAATACACTCTGTCTGCTCAGGAGTAGTGCTAGAAAATAGCCCCAGTAATTGACTCATAATCATAATCCCTTGGAAAGAGATGTCTGTCTTTCACAGAGGAAAGGCTTTGAGCTGGAGAATCAGGCCAGTGCCCCTGGACCTGGGGCAAAGCCTGCCTCAGCATGAGTGATTTAGGGGTACAGTGGGGAGAAGTGGGTTTTGTGCTTAGGCACAAACTGAAGTGGACCTGTAGTGTGATCTGCAGTGTTTCCAGGAAAAAGATCCTTTTACTTTTTTTGGGTGCATAGTAAAGAGCACGCATTTCAAAGAATGTGTTGCATAAGCTCTTGCTCATTTACCTGAGGGCAGTTTGTAGTTTTGAGAATGTGATCTTGCTTTCTACTGATGGGCTTGCCCCTGGTTTAACTGGAGAAATGCTAATGCTCCATGTGTCCGGTTAAGCAGAGAAAGAAAAATGCGGAAGGACAGTGGGATGCTACCTGGGGCCAGGTCTGTGTCAGACTTTGAACGTCACTAGGGAGGTTGGAGATATTTGTGCAGATAAGTTTGCCTTCAACTCAAATTGTCTTACACTCTCTCTCTCTCTCTCTTTTTTTCCTGGCTGGCTCAGGTTGCCTTAAGGGAGGGTGTGGTGTGGCGTGTGCAGCTGGGGATCGAGCCACAGTCCCAAGCCTAACTGGGCTTGCCCATGCCTGTGCTTGAACAATTGAGCTAACTGGCAAGCCCGCCCAAATTGTCAATTAAATTTTTTATTTTAAAATTTACCTTGCCCTGTTTTGTTCCATTAAGCATTTTTGCTGGCACTGTTTGTACATTGGGATGATAAATAGCCTCCTGTAATCTATTCTGGTGATCCTGGGCACAGCTGTGGGTATTCTGGAACCCAGCGGAGCAGGGATGTAGACATAATTAGCCTGTTAATTTAAACATATAGAACACTACTGAATGAGCCCCATATATCCGGGGTGACTCTTGTGCTATTTACTATATATAAGTGATTGACTTAAATTTGATGTGTTCCCTACAAGACTCATATATTGAGGGCATGATCTCCCATGTCTTACATTTGGATTCAAATGTATGTTCAGGGGTCAGGTCTAGAGAGGTGAGTGGGTCCTGAGGGCACTATCCTCATTAATGGATTCATCATCAATGAGTTCACCATCAATGGGTTCATCATCAAGGAGTTCACGTCAATGAACTCACCATCAATGGGTTCACCATCAGTGGGTTACCATCAATGAAGTCACAATCAGTGCGTTCACCATTAATGAGTTCACTATCAGTGAGTTCACCATCAATGGGTTCACTATCAATGGGTTCACCATCAATGAGCTCACCATCAGTGGGTTCACTTTCAGTGGGTTCATTCACAGCTGAATGATATAATGGGGTATTAGGAGGTGAGGCCCAGTTGGTGGAAGTGGGTTATTAAGTCCATGCCTTTGAAGGCTGTGTCTTGTCTGTGGCTGCTTCCTCTCTTCCTGGCTCTTTCCCTCTCTCTGCTATCAACCACCCCAAGATGAGTGCCTTCCTCCACCCCACACCCTCGTCACTGTGATGTTCTGTTCTGCTACAGGCCTAGAGCAGTGGAGCTGAGTGACCACAGGCATTGGATACCTTTGAAATCAGGAGTCAAGACAAACCTTTATTCCTGCAAGTTGCTGTTCTCAGGTATTTTGTCACAATGACAAATAGCTGAATAGTTCAATAAATACTTCAATTAAGACTTACATGTCTTAGCAGTTTTAGATTTATAAGGAAATTGAATAGAAAAGACAAAATTAGAAAATTCTGCCTTCTTCTTTTCCACTTCCTTCCAGAGTTCCTTGTTGTGAGGACCTTGCACAGGTGGTACCTTTGTTACAACAGATGGCCCATACTGCTCCATTGCATTAACTAAAGACCCTGTTCACCCTAGGGCTTATCTTCTATATCTGAAGTTCTATGCCTTGCCACATATCTAATGGTTTGCACCTGTTACTGTAGTGTCATACACTACCCTGAATGTCACTTCCCTGAATGTCCTGTGCCCACCTATTCATCCCCCCTTTTTAAAAATGAATTTAGGACAGGGAATATAGGGTGTACAGGGACTTACTAGTTGATCAGACTCATAGTGATTTTCCTGTTTTCAGGCTCCCAAGTGCCGGGATTACAGGTGTACTAGGAATTGAACTCAGGACCCTGCACTTGCCAGAAAAGCGCTTATTCTACTGAGCTATCTCCCTGGCCCTCTCATTTCTACTTAATCACTGAATATTATTTCATTGTTTGTCTTTTCTAATTACTTGTTGATTTACCTAGTAAGGAACATGTGGGTTGACTTCCAGTTTTGGAATATATGGATAAAATGGCCATAAAGGTCTTCATGTGTATGTTCTTGTGGACATAGGTTTTCAACTCCTTTGGTGATTTATGTCTCTACGGGTGAACTACAAGGGATAATCAAAATATACAGTGAATGTTTAAAGAAGGAAATTTCTACAGTAAAAAACACTGCCATGAGTCCCCTTCAACATCTTTCTCCTTCTTGTGAACACACCTAGCCCATCACTCTGGCCATTTCCTGAGCAGCTCTGGAGTCCTCTTTCCTAAGTGTCTTTATGAGCTGTGATAAAAAATACAGCGAATGCTGCAGCTGAGCACCATCCAACAGAGCGGCAGCTCGCAAACACGACTCTGTCCTCGTTGAACTTATTCACTGGGTCTGGCACTGTGTGACTTCTGGCTCCTCCCCAGAGTCAAAATGACCATGACAGGGAAATGTTTTGAATCCATTCAGAATATCAAAGCAGCAAGGACGGGATGGTGCAGCCAAACCCTTCAGGAAAGAGGACTCCAGAGCTGCTGCAGCAAGTGGTACAAAGGATGGGACAAGTGCGTTCAAAGACTATTTGGAGGGGAATCGTAGCATTGTGTCTTTTACTTTAATATAGTTTAAAATTTGAATCATTCATGGTATATTTTGACCACACCTCATATTTTGCATACTGAGAATATAAGTTGAGATGAATTAATGCTTATGTAATATTCTAGTCTGAGCACCCAGCAGAGACAAGACGGGATTCAGCAGACTCCAAGTGGAGGCTCTGCTTGAGTCCAGCACCTTCCCCGAAGGTCGTAAGAGGGCACTGCCAGGTGGATACAAGGCCAGTGCCTTCCCTGGCTGACTTCTGGGTTGATGGTGCCTCTGTTCTTTGTCATTTTGTATAGCACTGTCCTCTGACCTTTGGTGTAGAGCTTTGGTGCAGTTATAACCTTAGCACCTACTGAAATTTGGGTGCAGTTCTAGGAAGTTCGAATTCATCCAGTTGTGCCTCACTTGGATCTGGCTGCTGTGCTCAGCTCTTTCCTGCTGCAGCCCTTAGAAGTGAACCTGTTTGCCCCTCTGGCAAGATGTTCTGCTCCTGGATTAGCTGGGTAGTTCTGGCCCTTAGTCTTTCTGCAGGGACTTCAGCTGCAGAGTTTCACCCCAGGCCTGGGGTGGGTCTAGAGGGGTCCAGCGGGTGCAGGGAAGTGTGGAAGCTCTCCCACATTCTTGCTGGGCCTGGGCTTGGACTGGATCTGGTGCCTCTGTTTTGATTGGCTCTTAGGGCAGGCTGATAAGCATGACTCCTGTTACCCCGAGCCCTTTGTTCTTGTCTCCCCCACCTTGTAAAAGGTGAAACTCCTACAGGTGCAAGCCAGATCCTATTCACATGCTCTGCTCTACTCAGGGACCGACCGCCTGCATCGCCAGAGGCCTGGTCGTCAAGCCAGGTCGTGAGCTGTGTCTGCTCAGTGTTGCTCAAGCTTGCACCTGCTGGGTGGCCCCACCTCTCTGTCATCTTCGAGGTTTTTGTTGGCTAAATGCTGTGGAGAGTCCATGACTGAGGCTGATAGGTCCCCACCTACGTGCTGTGACACCGGGTGTTGGTGTTTCCTCCTCCCTGGAACTTCTTTCAGCACACTTCTTAGCGCTTCCCTGTGACTCCAACCATTAGTCATTTGCACCTCCTTCACAGAATGTGTGGTGTGTTCGTGGGGTCAAAGTGTTAGTTATTTTTATTACACATGTGTATATTCTTGGTATTAGAATACACACATCATGGAATAATATTTTATAATTATTGCCTGATTTGTTTATTTTTGTTGTTCTATGTGGATGCACAGGCCTCATTTCCCTTTAGGAAAGCACAGATGTCACCGAGCTAGAGGTCACTTCCCAGCTTGTCCTTTAAGTATTGAGCTGCTTTTAGATGCACAGCAGAAATGGCCATCTCAGGAGCTAGGCTTTTCCTCGCTGATAACACATGGGTTCCTTGCCACTGCTTTTCCCAGTAGGTCGTCCTGTGAGTTTACTCTCCCCAGGCTGCTGTGTCTGGGCTCTGGAGAGTGTGGGAGAGCAGCTCAGGGGCAGACAGCTGGCTGCACCGCTGGGTTTAGGGTTTCCCCGCTGAGGGCCACCTTGAAGCTCTTTCCCCAGCAAGTGACCTCAGCTGCCCTGGGAGGGATTGGCTTTGGAAATGATGCTGATCCAAAACTTGTAGCAGACAGATATGACCTCAAGTCACCCCTTGGATGCTGTGGTGACAGCCAAGAATGATCTGTTCCCATGCAGGGCGACACCGGATGTGGATGAGCTGATTCCGATGTAAGGGCCCAGAAAGGATGATGGGAAAATGGATGTTAAAAACATGAGGTGTAGTAAAACCCACAGTGAGTGGTTAAATTTTTAAAAAATCCATTAAAGTAAAACACACGTGGACATGAATCCCCCTCAAAATGCACCCCCCACTTTGAACACTCGTCCCCTCATCCTCAGCGTGTTCTGCAGCGACTCTGAAGTCCTCTTTCCTGAGTGTCTGTAGTGGCGCTGTCCTGGCTGCCTCGATGTCCTGAACTGGTTCACGACATTTCCCTTTCACGGTCTTTTTGACTTTGAGGAGAAGTGAGAAATCACGTGGTGCCAGATCTGGTAAAGAAGTTGGGTGAAGGCACAGCATCAGGATGTAATGGACCCACTTTTCTGTTGCATGGCGCTGGCAGCAGCAGCCCATATTTCCAATCACACCTTATAGAGACACTCAGGAGAGAGGACTTCAGCACTGCTGCAGAAAGTGGCCAGAATGATGGGATAAATATATTAATGATGAGGTGGAGGATTTTGAGAGAGGCTCATGGCACTGTGTTGTTTTTTTTTCTGTAATAAATTTATAATTTAAACACTCACTATATATTTGATCACACTGTGATTGAATGCAAATCAACCATCTGCATTCCCAACTTGCAGGAGTACAAGGGGCCATGCCCAGTGCCTCCCTGGACTCCCACACACAGCCACACCCTGTGCCGTACCCTCCCCTTTCCAAAACAGGAGCAGCTGCCAGAGCACACAGCAGCACCACAAACCTCCCAGGATCTGAATCTCAGTAGAAAGCGACAGAAACCTTTCAAAGCAATTGGAAGATGGGTACTCACTGTTTTCCTTGGCAATGTTCATACTAGAAATAAGCAGAGATTTTTATTGTGGGGGCCATAAATAGCGTTGTGTCATTGGTTGTAATCTGCAAGTGTTCCTGTGTATGTCAGGCACAGGTCTGGGCTCCGAGGGGACCGCAGTAGGTAGAACAAACTGAGCAAGCAGAATAGGGAAGGCTTAGTGGGCCACAGTGGAAGACACTATCACTGAAGACCATAGAGGGTGGCATCTGAGATGAGGCCTGGATGCAGGAGGAAGCCACGGGTCACTAGGGAAGATGCTCCCCATAAAGGGCACAGCACATGCTAATGTCCTGAGGCAGTGTGTAATTGGGCAGGCCATTGTTCAGGAAGGAGACCACATGGTCAGAGATTGGGGCAGAGTGTGGCGAAAGGTCTGCAGGGAGGTGGCCAGCGGTGGGAGCACCCTGCAGGAGCCTGTTGACCTCAGGAAGGTTTGGGAGTGAGCTAGGGGTCTGGGCTGTTGGGCCAGGCTAAGGAATAGTCCTGTTTGACACAGAATTTTTGTTTTCAAATTGAGATGAAAAGCATATACAATATAATTTCTTATTGTACTTATTTTAAAGTATATAATGAGGGCTGGTGAGAGAGCTCATTGGACTAAGTGCCTGCTTAGGGAAGCATAGGGACTGGGGTTTGATCCCTGGCACCACATACCATGCTGGCCCCACCCCCAGGCTTGCTGAGCTGGCCACTGAGACTGGGTGTGGTGGTGCATGCCTATAATACCAGCACTGCGGAGGCTGAAAACAGGAGGATCAATATGAGTCGAAGCTGCATAGTGAGACCCTGTATCAAGTACATAAAAAATAAAAACCAGTGTATAATGGCATGGTGTTTGGCATCGCTGCGTTCACCATCACTAACTGCAGAACGATTACATCTAGAGCCTAGCTAACCTAGGGTTATGGCTGCTCATTCTCCCTCTCCCAGCCCTGGGACCAAAGGTCAAACTCTGTCTCTTTGGATTTTCCTCCCCTGGGTCTTTCTCTCCCTTTGTAGAATGTTGCCCAGTTCTCCTCGTGATGCATGTATTCTCCTTACACTCTTTTTCCTGGCTGAATAACACTCCTTTGCACATAGAATCCAGATTGCATCTCTCTATCTAGGAGTGCTGAACCTCTGGGTGTACCTAGCAGAGTGATTCATAAGAGATCTTCAGGGTCCCTGTAATGACCAGCTAAGCCAAGACAGGGCAGGGAGCCTGGCAGGAGGTTGCCAGAGTTCCAGTGACTACAGGGTGAGGGGTGAAGGTGGCCTTGACAGGAGAGACGGTGGGGCTGGGTGAGTGGAGTCAACTGTTCCCTCGTAACAAGCTCTTTCCTGGTAACCTTTGTGTGGCATGGCTTCCCGTGACTGAGCATGGTGGGATGTCTCTGTTACTCTTCTCCACTTGTGCGGATTTCTGCTCTGTGCTTTCCCTTTGGAGCCAGGTGGATTAGCTTTCCCCTTACTGGGCTGCACCACCTGACACCCACAGAATAAACAAGGAGAGTTTACTGAACTCGTGGCTCAGTCCACGCTCACTGGCTCTAAGGCAGAGTACCACAGTGGAAGAGCGTGGTAGAGCCAAGTTGCTCCATCCATGGAGGACAAGAAGCAGTGAGGGAACTGTGCCAGGAGGAAAGAGGCGAAGGACTAGAGCTTGTTCCCAAGGTCTTATCTCTGTGACACACTCAGACACCACCAGGAGAGTGGGACGTGAATCCTGTGGGTGGCTCTCAACCCCAAGTTGACACAATCAAATGTGACTGTCATTCTTGGTAACTGGAATCTGGAGAAGGGCAGGGACATGACAGCCCCGTGCTCAGTGGCTGCAGCTCCAGCACGTTAGGGCGGTGGCCCCAGCTGGGGACCAATGGAGTGACAAGGGCGTCACTTTAGCATCCTGCTGGGAAAACATGCACTTTGGGTGACTTCAGAGATTGAGTGCCATCCACTGGGCTTTTTTTTAAAACAGAGAGTGAGAGAAACCTCCCAGAATAGAAAGAGGAGTTATTGAGAAAGTGTTTCTAGCAGCCAAGGAGGACTTCACATTAATGTCCAAAGTGCATTTCTGTCTCATTAGTGAGGCTGTGTAATTTCTGTGTTCTGTGGGACAGACACCTCCGTGCCGGCATCCCAGGAGTGTGGTTGCCAAGAACTGCCCTCAGTGTCTTCTAACTTCCTTTATCTCCTTTTTTTGTTTTAATTTTGGAAGATTGTTTTTCTTATTTCAAATCGTGGTTGATTGCCAACTGGTGGTCACCTTGTTACATCCAGCTGAATGGACCCAGCATGGTGCTGGGCATGGGAGGCCCACCTAACAATGGTAGTCAGCAGTGTGAGGGGCAGAACTAGAGGTGTCAAGAGGCTGTTAGGGAAGCTGTTGGGGAGCCGTGGGGAGCTGTTGGAAGCTGTTGGTTCTCTGTGCTATTCTTCTGGAGCACCTTACCATGCTGGCTTTGCTGGTGAACTTGGTTGTTTTCATCAGAGGGTGAGCTCAGGACCTCACTGTCACTGAGGATGACTGTGGTTCACTATGGGGGAGCTCTGGTCCTTACCTTGAGCATCACTTTCTGGCTCAGAAGAGGAAAATGGCACACACAGCTCACTCTCCTAGAGAAGCTTGTCACATTGGCTTTCCTGATGGAACTCAGCTTTTCTCATCACTGGAGGAGCTCAAGACCTCACTGTAGCTGAGGATGGCTGTGGCACTTCTGGGGGAGCTCTGAGACTTACCTTGAGTGTTGCTTCCAAACTCCAGTTCAGATCCCTCAGCCTGCTGGCACGGATCCCTCATCCCATTGGCACAGACTTTCTAGCTTCCACCACTGACCTTTGGGTCTTCCCAGTGCAGATTCATTAAATAGGCCTACATGAGACCTTGTCGCGGGCTCTAGGCCTCCAGCTGGATGTGTGGGAGGCATTGCTATGGGCTCTAGGTCTTCAGCTGGACTCATTCAGGACATTATCCTGGGACCCAGAGCCTCAGCTGGATTCTTTGGTCTTTAGTATATGGACAGATTTCCTGCACTTTCCTTTTGTGTATGATTTTTTGTATTGTTCTCTTGCAAAACCCCAGACCATAACACAAGCAGAACATGAACTTATATAAAATTCAAAAAGCAAACTAGCAAAATGTTAGGATACCTTCTAATTCAGATACCAAGAGACCCTGGCTTCGCAGGCACACTGATGACCTTAGTGAGGTGTTTTATTAGCTACTTTGGAACCTGAGAGTGGATTTAGCTGCTTCTGTATTTATGCCTGACTTTTAGCTCTGGGTGCACTTTTCTTACAGCTTGCTACCTGGACCTGTCTGTCTGTCTGTCTGTCTGTCTGTCTGTCTGTCTGTCTGCCTGCCTGCCTGCCTTGCTTCCTTCCTTGCTTGCTTCCTTCCTTCCTTCCTTCCTTCCTTCCTTCCTTCCTTCCTTCCTCCCTCCTTCCCTCCCTCCTTCCCTCCCTCCTTTCCTCCCTCCTTCCTTCCTTCCTCCCTCCCTCCTTTCCTTCCTTCCTTTCTTTCTTCCTTTCCTTTCCTTTTTGAGGTAGGGTTTTGTTCTTACAACCCAGGTTGGCCTCAAACTCAAAACTCTCCTGCTTCATCTTCCCAAGAGCTGATATTACATACATGTCACTTCTAAGCTCTCAGTTTGCTTTCCAGAGTTCAGTCTGCTGCCCAACTAGTTTTCTAGTTGATAGTATAACTTAGGAGTGCACAGGGCCAGCCCTGAAGTTCTCACCTGGTTGCCTCCAACTGCCTTACACTCAGGGCTGAGAGAGACAACTCAGGCCGGGTCCCAAACAGGAACCGTAGACCTAGAGTTCATGTCTGCCAGGTTGACGTGTTCTCAGAGGCCCGTGGACTCCCTGGGATAGGTGTGCATTTTTCCATGGGAGCCAGCAGGGAGGGGGGCAGTGGGGCGCTGGCTCCTGCTCCGCTGTGATCCTCCCACCTTTGCCTCTGCCTCTGCTGGCAGGGTAGCTTCAGGTAAGTGGCTTGGTCTCTCTGAACCTGAGCCTAGTGACTGGAAAGCTGGGACCATGGCTTCTGTAACTTTGTCTTGGGGCTGCTGTCACTGTCCCTTCCTGGGGACATGAGCCCTGCCCTGGCTGAGATGGGAATCTATTTCTTTTAGACTCTTTCTGTGGATATTTCCAGTTGGCTCTGGTGTTGTGAATCACACTGCTATAAACATGGATAGTCATGGGTCACTATACTATGATATCATTTAACTTCTTGGGAAGACACCTAGAAGGTAAATAGTGGGATCCAATGGAAGTTTTAGGTTTAGTTTTTTGAGGAATTTCCATAATGGTCATAGTTTACAGTCCCACCAACAGTGAATCTGGGTTCCTTCTTTCCAACAAGCTTTTCAGCACTTATTATTTGAGTTCCTGAATATAGCCATTTTCCCTGGAGTGAGATGGAATCTCAGCTTCGTTTTACTTTGCATTTCTCTAATTGCCGTAAGGTTCACACTTTTTCATGTATTTATTGGCCATTTGCATTTCTTCATCTGAGTGGTGTCTATTCATATCACATGCCCATTTTTTGATTGGATCTTTAAATTTGAGGGGTCTGAAATTTTAAAGTTCATTATATATTCTAGATATGAGTTATCTGTCTCAAGAGTAGCTGGCAAAAATACTGTCCATTCTGTAGGTTTCTGTCACTCTGTTGGTGGTTTCCTCTGCTAAGCAGAAGCTTTCTAATTTGGTGTCATCCTATTTGTTGATTGTTGGTATTATTTTTCATGGGACTCGGGTGTCTGCCTACACTTATATCTTTAAGAGTTTTACCTATTTTGTGCCCCAGAAGTTCAAGAGTTTCTGTTTTCATTCTCAGATCTTTTTTTTTTTTTTTTTTTTTTTTTTTTTTGCGGAACCGGGGATTGAACTCTGGCCCTTGTGCTTGCCAGGGAATAATTTTCAGATCTTTGATCCATTTTGTTTCAGTTTAGTGCAGGATGAGAGAAACAGATGTAGATTCAGTTTTTGGCTTGTGGAAAGCCAGTTTTCCCAGCACCATTTGTTAAAGAGGCTGTCTCTCCTCTAATGAAATGACTTGGATCTTTTGTCAAAGATAAGGTCACTGAACATGCCTGGAGTTGTTTTTCATCTTGCATTCTGTTCCTTTGATGACCGGTATCCCTCTGTGAATACCATGCTGTTTTAATCATTGTAGCTTTGGAAATCTGTATGGAAAATTCTTCAAAAAACTAAACCTATAATTTGAGGTTTGGGGTTATGATGCCTCCTGCTGTGCCCTGGTTGCCCAAACTTTCTTTTGCTATTCCAGGTCTCTTCTGGTTCCATATAAATTTTAGAATTGTGAGGAATGTTACTGATATTTTGATTGAGATTGAGCTAACTCTATGTACCAGTTTTGGAAGTATGGCTATTTTCACTATATTGGTTCTGCCTATCGAAGGATGAGTTATCTTTCCATTTTCTGATATCCTTTTTGATCTTTGCCAGAATACTATGGTTTTTATGGTGGAGGTCTTAATTTTCTTGATTAGGTTAATTTCTAAATATTTAATTTTTCTGGAGCTGTTGTGAAAAGTTTTGTTTCTCTAATTTCTCTCTGAATGAGTTTAAATAGCATTATTATTAGTAGTGAGTTTACAAGCACAGGGTCCTGAGTTCAATCCCTGGTACTGCAAAAAAAAAAAAAAGTAGTAAGTTTATTATTAGTTTATTATAATGCTATGGATTTTTTTGTGTGTTGACTCTGTGTCCCGCTATGATACTGAATTTGGTTGTTAGTTCTAGGATTCTTTTGGTGAAGTTTTTGGGGTCTTCTATATGCAGGATCATGTCATCTGCAAATAATAACTTCTTCCTTTCCTATTCATATCCCTTTTATTTCTTTCTCTTGTCTAATTGCTCTGTCTAAGGTTTCTATAACTATATTATACAAAAATGGTGACAGTGGACATCCTTGTGTTATTCCTGATTTTAGAGGAAAAGATTTTGGCAGGGTAGCCTCAGGCATTTAGTGGCCCATTCATTGCCTTAACCACTTGGCCACTAAACACTTGGTCAGTGTTTCTCTCCAGTTAGCATGATGTTGGCCATTGGTTTGTCATAGATGTTTTTCATCAGATTGAGGTAAAGATCCTCTATTCCTACTTCCTTTGGGGCTTTTAATCATGAATGGATGTTGTATTTTGTCATAGTTTTATTCTGCATCTATTGAGATAGTTTGTGTGATGTATTGCATTTATTGATTTGTACCTGTTGAACCATCCCTGTATCCCTGGAATGAATCCTACTTGGTTCTGGTGTCTGATTTCTTTTCTTTCTTTCTTTCTTTCTTTCTTTCTTTCTTTCTTTCTTTCTTTTTTTTTTTTTTTTTTTTTTGGCAGAACTGGGGATTGAACTCAGACCCTTGTGCTTGCCAGGGAAGCGTTTATTCTACTGGGCCACTGTCTGATCTTTTTGATGGCTTGTTGTATGCTGTTTGCTAGCATCCTACAGAGCATGTTTGTATCTCTGTCCATTGAAGAGATTGGCCTGCAGTTCTCCTTTTTCAGTTGGGTTCTTTTATGTCTGGAAATCACTTTGGCAATGTCTGAGGAGCAAGGCAGTGGAGGCTAGGTTGTTCATCACAGTGTGGTGAGAGCCAGAACAGGCTGGGAATCTAAGGTTCCTGCATTCCCAACCCAGTGCTTTGTCCCTGTCTCAGGGACTAGGGGCCCAATAATAATAGACACTGCTATCGGTGTTGTCCCTGTCCCCAGGGAATTAAACTTGCCTGCCAGCTGGTGGGCAGATGTGGCTTTGTCCCAGCATCCACTCAACCCCATAATCCAGGGGGTGGGTAACAGTGATAGTACCACTTGTGGGGCCACCACTGCTTTCAAGTCTTCATGTGTGGAGGGCTGTGCTACATCCATGCAGCTCTTGATGGTCCTGGGGAGAAACAGCAAGGGAATTTAAAAATAAAGAGAAGAGAAGAAAGCTGAGGTCAGATGGAGCCCTCTCTCTCCTGATGAGAGGAAAGGAATTGAACATTCACCTTAGGGGCATTTATTTATACATTTGACAAAGTTAATGTCATGTGACAGGTTTGCCTAGTGACTAATGACTGGCATTGTCACAGGCAAGGTTTTTTTCTCAGGACCAAGGCGGCATGATTGCTTTAGGCACTTTGGCCTTGTCTTGCCCCCACACATGTGACCAGTTTCCAGCTTCAGCCACTCCCTGTAGGACAGGATAGACTCCTTCGGGGCCACTTGGAAGACACAGCACTGAGCCTATGTGCCACCTGCTGCACTGGAGACAGCTCTGGTGGATCACATGGAAGAGCCTTGGCAGCCTTTACCTGATGTGCACTGCTGTCCCTTTGCACTGACCCAGCCATGTTGCCAGGACAGTCTGCACAGTGAGGTCCCAGGCTCCTACCCTGTCCCAGGCATCTGGGGATAGGTCTGAAGGCAACCACAGAGAAAGGAAGAGGCTCCTTCCTATAGGGCTGTGTAGGGTGGATTTTGCTGGGGGACGCATGTCCTCACACACTGTCCCCCAGTGGGCTCTGCTCATCTTCTTGGTCCCGCTTCTGGGCACTGCCTCCTGCCAGGAGGCAAGAGCAGGAGGTGAAGTCTGGGTTGGTGGCACCTCCAACCTGCAGGCAGGATGTCACTGGCAGGGACAGTTGCTGACTTTGATGTTGGGCTGAGCCCTCCCTGCTCCAGGACCAGTTGGGTGGGCTGAGAGGGAGGTACTGGCACAAGGGCTATTTCCAGGGATGCAGGGGTCAGTGAAGGTCACTCTGAGCCAGGACTGCAGGAGTCTCAAGATCTTACTGAGCAGTGCCTTCTGAGACCCTGGAGACTTGTCCCATGCCCCAACTCCAGGCCCTGAGTGAACACTTCCAATCTCCCTGGACAAATTCCTGTCAGGTCCACCATTACTCATTGCTGGGG
Source organism: Octodon degus (assembly GCF_000260255.1). Lineage (NCBI taxonomy): Eukaryota > Metazoa > Chordata > Mammalia > Rodentia > Octodontidae > Octodon > Octodon degus. Next base: position 2,000,707 of record NW_004524621.1, on the reverse strand, counting down.
TCACACTATGGTTTCACCACAAACACCAGCAAAGATGACTGGCATAGGGTAAAAAGCAAATGTGTGTGTACTTATTGGAGCCAAGCTCAAAATCGGCCACAGGAAAGTCTTTTTTCTATTTGTTAAATTTTTTTTTCTTTTTTTTTTTTTTTTCTTTTTTTCTTTTTTTTTTTTTTTTGGTGGAACCAGGGATTGAACTCAGGCCCTTGCACTTGCCAGAGAAGCACTTATTCCACTGAGCCATCTCGCTGGCCCCTTATTTGTTAAATTTTTATTTTAAGATGAAAGATACTACTGGTCAGATAGCTCAGCGGACTAAAGTGCCTGCTTAGACAGAGTGCCTGTAATCCCCGTAATCTCTGGAAGATTGAGGCAGGAATGTTACAAGTAAAAACCCAACCTGAGCAATTTAGTGAGACTGCCTCAGAATAAAGCAAACTTGTGTTTTTTAAACGAAGGGCTAGGGATGTAGCTCCACGCAGAGCTCCACGCAGAGGACCTGGGCTGAATCCCCACTACCAAAATAGAAAGATGAGATGCGAATTGTAGAAAATCTGGAAACGACAGAGAAATGTGATGGGAAAGCTGTGAATCACCCTGAATTCCGCCAGGAAGCAGCATTAAGCTCACCACGCAGGGAGAGAGACCACTGAGCAAACGCAGGTGCGTGCCTTTCATTTTCATTTAAAATAATCTAATAAACATCTCTCTTCATCTTTGAAAACATGAGTTACTAGCAATGGTCTGCCATTCCTCAGGAAAATTAAGCAACCTTTTATGGTGTTGCATAAAATTTCATTGAGGCAGGGCTTGGTGGTGCACACCCGTAATAAAAGCTACCGGGGAGGCTGAGGCAGGAGGATTGTGAGCTCAAGGTCAGCTTAGCCAACTTTGTGAGACGCTGTTTTGAAACAGAGTTTAGAAAAGGCCACTGTGGTGAAGCACTTGTACAAGACTCTGGATTCAGTCTCCAGCAGCCACTCCCTTGTCAGAAGGATTTAGATGAATAAAATGTAGAAGTTTGTCTTAGGACACTGGGTAAAAAAAGCTATGTCTCGCCTCAGCATTCCCATCTGTAAAGTGGGAGAACCCCACCTTTGCTCAGGGGGCAGCATGGTCTTTAATTAAAATTTAGTTAGGGCCTCAGGATCCCCAGGGAAGGGCTGCAGCCTCAGTCGGAGGTTTTGCATAGCTGGCCTCAATTATTGTAATCTGCTCATTCCAGGCAATTAGCACTGGGGACAACAGGGAGTTGGGCTGTCTCAGTCCTGCACGAGCCCCCTCCCAGTGCAGTGGCCCAGCACCACAGAGAGGCAAGAGTCAGTCCCCAGGGGGCTGCTGCCAGCAGAGCCTGGGCAGAGAAGCCACAGGCCTAGGCAGGGATGCAGCGTGCCCAGGCAGGGATCAGCAGGCTTTCTCTTAGGCTTTCTCTCTGTGCCGACTACCAAATCCCATTTTCCTTTGCTTCCCTGATTTTAATCTCCTTGAGTAAACAGTTTGCTGAGATTTTCACCATAACCCTTTCCAAGGCCAACAGAGTATGGGTTCATTTAGAGTGTCCAGAATGGCCTGGGAGTCCTGGCACCTTCTTTGGAGTCTTCAGAAATTGGGAGACCTGATGAACCATGTTTCAACCTGCCCAGGAGAAGAAGAGGCACCTGGAACAGGCTCATGTCAGGGACACACCTGGCACCCTTCACAGGGAGTCTCAAGGCCATTTGCTGCCCTCCCACATGTCAGCACACCACGAGGCTGATGCCCACATTCCTGGTCTGTGAGGCCACTTATGTAAGGGACAGAGTGTCAGCGGTGGGCGCCACCTGTGAAGCCAGGCCACATGGTCGCTGTGGACACCATCAGCAGCTCGGTACTCCGTGGAAATTCTCAGGGCATTGTCCTGCGTGCTACTGGTGGCACTTCTGGAAGTACCTGAGACCCTTATTGTTCCTCTTTTGTCCCCTCAAGGAAGACTTTAGACATGTGGGGCACAGGGGCTGGTGGAGTGAGATTTAGTGGCCCCTTCTTGAGTCAGCCCCAAGTTCAGAGCTTGACCAGGGCACAGACATAAATCCAAGGAGCCAGGTGTTCAGGTTGTTGACTAGCCCGGATTTAGCCTGGGACCCATGGGCTAGAGTAGGCATTCAAGGGAGCACCGCACACAGCAGTTTCCACGGCTCCACGAATGGCTCACCCCAAGGGTGCAGAGACCACTGAGTTCAATGTCCAGCTGTGAAAAAGCAGTTGGGACAGTTAAGGTTCTGTGGAAAGAGAGTATGCGTGCATCCTCCTCCTCCTCAGCTCACCCAATGCCTACGGTCTCCTCCGCCCAGAGGTAAGCAAGCGCTCCACAACATAGACCCACGCCCAGCCCCACCAGGTCAGGAGAAGCTGATTCTCAGGTCTTATGTTTGGGTCTTGTGGGTGTGAACTGGGTGGAGAAGTGGGGCACCCTGGAGTCCTCTGCCAGTGGCAACCCAAAGTCCCCAGAGTCAGGAAAGAGCAGAGCAGTAGAAGTTGTGAGTGTCAGGGCCATCCAAATAGCTCAGTGAATTAAACTGCTTGCAAGCAGGCGCAGGGGCCAGGGGTTCAATCCCCAGGCCTGCCATGCTGGGCCCACCACTCCAGCATGCTGAGATGGCAATTGAGACAGGGCGTGGTGGTGCAAGCCTGTAATTCCAGCTCTTCGGAGGCTGTGAACAGGTGGATCACTCTAGTAGTGATCTAATCTAGTAGTGAGACTCTGAACACCCTGTGGACCCTTCCCTAAAATACATTTAAAAAAAAAGGAATTGTGAGTGTCCTGGGAGCTCCTTGTTCCATGACATAAGAGCTGCTGTCCCAGGCTGTGCCCCGTCACCACAGGCACCCTAGGACGGTGATGTGTGCACTCTCAGAGATCTCCTGGTTGTTGGTGGAGTGTTTTTCCCCACACACAAGTACATGTGTATTACTAGAAGGGAATGTTACCCCTGCAGTCCACGGGCCAGATCCAGCCTGGCACTTGCTTCTGTGTGATTCTCCCCACCTAATGATGGTTTTTGTATTTTTAAAGGAAATTGGGGAAAAAACAAAACATTTTTGCGACACATGAAAATTAGATGAAATTTGAACAGTTTTATTAGAATACATACATACTTGCTCATTTATGTATTTTCTATGGCTTTTTCTTTTTTCTGTTTTTGGTACTGGGATGGTACTGGCTCCCCTCTACACCCTTTTATATATTTAAAATTTTGAGACAAGTTGCCCAGGCTACCTTGAACTTTTGATCCTCCTGCCTCAGCCTCCCCAGTAGCTGGGATTAGAGGTGCGTACCCCCGTGTCATCTCCTATGAGTGATTTCATGGGCTGCAACAGTGGAGCTGAGTAACTGCAGAAAAGACTTGGTGGTCTACAGAGCTGAAAATATTCACAACCTGGCCCTCATGGCTGGAGTTTGTCCAGCAGCCCTGCTCTAGGCCACTTGTTTTCGGGCCTAAGACATCTTTGATTCACCTTTGTGGAAATATGTTATTTGTGGTACTAGGAATGAACCTAGGGCCTTTGCACTGTGCTATAGACTCTACCCCTTTTAATTTGCAAACAGTCTGGCTAACATTGCTGTATTGCCTGGGCCACATTCAAACTTTCAGTCCTTCTGACCCAGCCTCCCAGTGTGCTGCGTGCCAGGCGTGAGCCGCCGGACCTGGCTCAAGAGAATACTATGAAGCATGGGATGTTTCCCTTCTACAACCTTCGCTTATATGGAGTGAACCCCACCAGTGCCTTTGCCTGGGAACCCAGGGAAGGCATGGAGCGGAGCGGGCAGCTGCAGAAAGGGCTGACTCAGTGGCACAGGACCATATCAATGGCAAGCCAAGCTGGTCCCCTCAACGCGTCACTACCTCCCCCGGGTGTTACACAGGAGCCACCCATGGTTGGAGTCGGCACCTCCTGTATTAATGGTCATGCTGCCCGTGCTGTATTTACTGAGCTTCCTTTCCCTGGAACCCACAGTCCTGTGTCAGCGCTTCTTTCCTCCGGTCACATTCCTGGCCTGGGTGCTTCTGCTGGCTATCATCTCTTGTGACTGTGCCACTTTAGTTAGGCACATGAAAGAAAAACTGGCAAACCCTTATCAAAAGATGAGAAACCCCGCTGGGTGTGCTGATGGGATTGGTGAGCCCAGCACTGTGGGAGGCTGGGCCAGGACAATGGCAAGGCTGAGCCCAGCCAGGGCAACTTCAAGATCTTGCTTTAAAGTAGAAGAAAAAAATTTAAAAGGATTGGGGATATAGCTTAGTTTGAAAGCCTTGCGTTTGGGTTGGGGAAATAGCTCAGTGGTCTAAGTGCCTGCCGGACAAGTGCAAGGACCCAGGTTCCATTTCTAGTACCGCATGCCATGTCCGCCCTGAGCCCTGGGCGCACCATGCCAACTACTGAAACTGGGTGTGGTGGGGCACACCTGTAATTCCAGTGCTGGGGAGGCTGAGACGGCAGGATCGCTATGAGTCTGAGCTGTGTGGCGAGACCCTGTACCAAATAAATAAATAAATAAATAAATAAATAAATAAATTTTAAAAATTATAAAAGGAGAAAGCCTTGGGCTCAATCTGTAGCACCGTCATGAAAACAAGGAGAGAAAGAAAAATAGAAAAAGAAAAAAAAAATAGAGTCCTAGATAGCTTGTGCCAGGCCTTTGCTAGTTTTTTGAACTGAGGAATACAAGTAGGTGATGAGGCGTATTCTCCGTACCATCAATAAATCTGAAAAATGAACCTGTTGCCTAACTCTGGTTTCATCAGCTGACCCACTACTTAGTGAGGGATATGTTAGCTCCTAGGAACCCTGGTTATCTCCAAGTTGGATGAACATGACAAGCTTTCTCCTATTGGGCAAAATATTCATCTTACTTAACAAGATTTTGTGTGTGTGTGTGTGTGTGTGTGTGTGTGTGTGTGTGTGGTGTTCAAATACCAAGCCCTACTGAACCCAGGAGAGAAGTGTAATGTAGATTTGTAATGTAACTGGTTTGTCTCCTAAGATGAGACCCAGAGAATCCCAGAAAGACAGGCCCCAGAGCAGGAAGCAGCTTGTTCCCGGTGTTGCAAGGGAACACAGCTGTGGGACTGACCCCAGGGCACCTGGGCAGTGAGTGGGAGCTCAGGGTGCTACGTGAGCAAAGCTAGGGCCCTGAGTGAGCAGCCCTGGCCCACAGAAGATGGAAAATGTCCCACAGGGAGGGAGGACAGGCTCAGAGGCCTTCTGGAACTCGTCACCAGCAGCACTGTGTGGTTCGGAGAAAACCTGGATGTCACCGAGTGACTTCAGCACAAAGACAGACCACGAATCAGCTTTCCAGAAAAGCAAAACCACAGCAGAGGCCAGAGACCCACTTCCCCTTGGCCTGCACATCCTGGCTGCTCATGTGACTTCTTCTAGGGCTGTTGCTTCCCAGCCACTGGGGTCCAGAAACAGAGATCTCGGGCATCAGAAGTTTAGTTTTCTAGGAAAACTGGTTGAGACGGACTCCTCCCACTTGGGACCCAGCTGTGGACACGGGGTGCCAGTACTGAGACCTTGGGAAGAGGCTTGTATTCCTCCCTTTTTTACAGGTTCTGCAACGTGAAGCCCTAGCATGAGGAAATGCACTGAACCCCCTCCCCCCCCCAGGCCAACCACTGTGGTATGAATATTTTCAGTTTTAAAGATTCACATACATATGTGTCAGGGCCGAGCCATGGTTCATATGAGACTGTTTCTGCACATGGACCTCCTCAAGGCAAGGGTGTCAAACAGCTTTCTCCACGGTGACTGCACTTGGTCACGCACCCTCGGATCCTGGGTTTTGCTCTGTGCGTCTCCTCCCATCACCATGGGATGGGGCTGAGCGACAGTCATCTTCGCACGCCATCTGCACACTCTCGGCACTCAGCACTGGGCCCTGCCACATTGACTCTCCCGGAGTGTGTGAAGGGGTCACAGGAATGGGTGAGATTGCATGTACACTGTGAGTGTGCGTGACTGTATGCGAGTGTACGTGTGTCTGTGCATGAGTGTTTAGTGTGAGCATGTGTGAGTGTGCGCAAGTGAGAATTCGTGTGTATGGGGAGCAGCCTCCCACTCACACACTGACTGGCCCACAGAGCTGGAGCTCCCCAGGGTCAGGAGACACAGAGGAATTGGGCTGCTTTGGGGACTAGGAGCTGGAAAGGAGGACTTTCTGCTGGGCCTCCATCCTGCCAGTGAGGCCTGTGTCCACCAAGGCTTTCCTGGGCAGCAGGCTGTGGGCCACACTGTGGCTCGGCCAGGCTCCTGCTGGACAGACAAACTGTGGACTTCTCATCCCCTGGCATTTTGAGCGAGATGCTCATCGTAAGTCTCCTCTGCCCCTGAGTCTCCCTTGGTCCTGAGAACCCTACTGAGAACCTACTGCCCCTCCTCTCCCACCACCCTGAAACCTGCTGTGCCCTTGGCTTAGCCCCACCACTTCCTTCAGGACCAGGCCGTGGCCACCTCTTCCTGGAGACTGCAAAGAATGCCCATACTGCCTCTGGTGGCCCTCCAAAGGGCCTTCCTACTTATGCTCAGTGGCTCCCAAGCACAGTATGCCCGAGTGGCATTCAGATCAGAGGATGCTCTTGGCTGCTAATGTCCTGGAGCTCAGGGTGGGTGGGGGCCTGGATGCAAGGTCGCAAAGCTGTACAAAGCCCATATCCTACAGGAGGAGCAGTGAGTGCTCAGGAGCCAGCCTGGGTGGCCTTTCATGACCTTTGACTGTTGACTTTGATCTGTCAACTCCACTGAATTGAGGAACTCCTAGCAGATTAGTAGAGTGGCTCCCGGGTATGTCTAGTGGGTGTGACTTTGGGGTCAAGGAGGTGTGCTTTGGGGTCTGCATCTGGTCCTTCCTTTGCCCCTTCCTCTTTGGTGCTGCTCCCCAGTGCTGTTTCTTGGTTGCCATGATCTGAGCACCTCAGCATCTGCCATGATGTTCCTGCCTGGGAGCCACTGACCATGAACTGAGTCCCAGAAACTGTGCGCCAACTTAACCATCCCTAACTCCAAGCTGTGGGTGTTGGGTACTTTATCTCTGTAACCAAAAAGCTGATAAGGCAACTCCCGTCCTATTAGAGCCTTCTCAGCACCCTTAACAGCCATCCTCTAGGTCTGAGTATTAGTAAGATACTCAGGGGCCTGTGAGGTGTCTCTCAGTGTTCTTTTCTCATCTTGGAAGTCAGCATTGACCACACTATTTTATGTATATAATTGCAACATTTCCATGGCAACAAGAGAGCCTCTAACCTTCAGCACCGTGTGCTGTCATTGTCTGCGCAAGGAGAAGCATGTTTGTAGGCCTTTGGGGATGATTCAGTTTCCCTTCCACCCTAAGATACAGTGGAAGATCCCCAGTTGAGTGGGGCAGGGGCTGGTGGCCTGGCTGTTGTGTGGGTGGGTACATAGTGCACCCATGCTGTTGGCAATGACCTCATAGCAGGGTCAGAGTGGGCCCATCCTCAATGACAGCTGTGCTGTGGTCACGCAAAGACACTTAGCAGGCTGAAGTGATGGCAGAAATATGAGGCGAGATGTGACAGGAAAATTAGAGTGAATACTTAAATTTTAAAAATTACAATAAAAGACATTGCCATCAATGCCACACAAAACACTCCCAATTGGTCCCAACTCTCTTGTTCAACCCTCCTGGCCACTTTCTGCAGCAGCTCTGGAGTCCTCTTTCCTGAGTGTCTTTAGCTGCACTTGATGTCCTGAATGGATCCAAAACATTTCCTTTCATGCATTTTGACTTTGGGGAAGAGTGAGGTCACACAGGGCCAGATTCAGGGAATAAGGGCACAGCGTCGTGCTTCTATGGGCTGCCTTCCATTTGGGTGGTGCTCAGTAATTCACAGTAGTTTTGATCACTCCTTGGAATGACTTTTGGAACTGCTTCAGAAAGTGACAAGACAGATGGGATAAGTGTACATCAAGCAAGAGGAAATACTGTGAAGGAGATTCATGGCAGCTTGTCTTTTATTGTAATAACTTTTTAAAATTTAATCCTTTACTGTATACTTTGACCACTCCTCATAGGCCAGTTATTCAAATGTATATTTCACTGAGGAAAAATGGGCAGCTCCACGGAAGCGATCGGAGCGTGAACTCTAGTCCTAGGACTTGGGGGGAGCAGTGGGGAGACACCAAGGGCGAACGTTCAAGAAAGAAAAAGTAGAATCTCACCCAACGTAAAGATGGAGGCTGTCCAGAGACTGGAGTGGGGTGAGGGTGAACAGTGCCTGAAAACGGGTGACAGGGTGCCAGCAGGGAAGGAAAAAACAAGAGTAGAGTTTCCACAGGGGCAGCTGGAGGGCGCCACCGTGCTCATCACAGAGGGAGACCTAAGCATTTCCTGTCTCTGGGCTTGGACTTGTGGTTCTTACCTTTGCCGACCCAGGGAAGCTTCTGAAGTGGAAGGACTTGCTCTGGGCCCCTGACTTGAGCCCTGACCTCCCATGCCTCCCCCACTCCACCTGTGGCTTTTCCCAGCAATGGGAAAGCTTTGTCTTGGCTCCACTGAGCCCATCCCCTGGGCCTTCCTTAGATCTTGCCTGTGAGCTGAGGGGATCGGCCTGGCTGGACCCCAAAGCCCTTGTAGCATGGGTGCTGCTGCTCTTCCAGGAGCCTCCCCCGAAGGCTGTCTCCTGTGGGGTCAGCCCCTATGGGCGCTGGGGCAAGACAGTGGGACTAAACAGTGGGACCAATGTGAGCACAAGCAGCCCGGTGATCCTGGGACAGTTGCTTCTCCTCTCTGGGCTTCCACCTTCTCATCTGTGAAACTGAAGTCAATAATAGGCTTCTGGCTGGCTTGTTTGTTAAGGTGGTGGGGAGGCTCATGTAAATCTGTACTGCATCCGGTGTTGAGTAGTAGGTGCTCAGTAACAGCAGCTAGATCACACAGAAGTAGCTGGGTCCCTCTGGCGGGTCAAGGGCCCAGGTCAGAGCAAAGCAGGTGGCAGCTGAAAATCCATCTAGAAGCGCCCTGAGTGCAGCGAGTGTGGCCAGCATGTCCATCAGAGCACAGCAGCTCTCCTCTTGGGCCTGGCCCTGGTCAAGCTCCCATGGGGCTCTGTGCCTTCCAGAGCTGCTGACCTGAAGTCAGGAGGCCTCATCTCTGCCTGTGAGTTTCTGAAAGCAGAATAACTTTTTTCAGGGTTGTATTATCCCTGGGATGAAAATACAAAATTTAAACATCTGTACTGAAAATCTACAACCTGCCCAGAGAACACTGCTCTGTGACAGGGATCTTTGTAGTACCCTATGACAGGCAGTGACTGTATATGGAGAGTTAGGCGGGAAGAGGATTCCAGGGCTGGATTTGAATCTTCTAGGACTTAGGGTTCCTCCTGGCCTGGCCGTGGGCTGACTGAGCTCCCTGGGCCATTGCCCCTTAGGTATGAAGCTATGTTCAGGGTGCATTCAGCATGTGCCCTGAGTCTGCTGTTTGGTGACACAGGACCTGCCCAGTGGGGCAGGCTAGTGGTCCATGCTTCGAGAGGAGGTGGGCGAAGGACTGAAGCAGGGTGGAATGGGTCCGGCGGCTCCCAGCTCGGGTGAGCTTCCTGTTATTCTATTCTGCTGGCTGGCTCCTAAATTTAGTGTAGGTTAAAAAAAGACAGGCTTCCAGGGCAGAGCCAGGTGCGAGTTCCTGTGGGGATGGTGCCCTGCTTGGCCTGACTGTTCTTCGAGGAGAAGAGAGGGAGAACAGCAATTCGGCTCACCAGGTGAAAAAGGGCTTTTTTTTATTTTATTTATGTTTTTTATTTTTTTATTGGGGTTGAACTCAGAGCCTTCTCCCTGGCTTACATTCCCAGTTCTTTGTTTTAAACTTTTTATTTTGAGACAGAGTCTCTCTAAGTTCCCCCAGCTGGCCTAGAACTCGGAATATGCCTGTGTCAGCTCCCCAGAGCACTGGGATTATAGGCAGGCAGATCAGGGTCCTCTTTTGTGCCCTATGGCTCTGCCAATCCAACCCACAGTTTCCCGGACGCAATGAGGAAGCTCTTCCTTGGAACCCACCGCTGTTCTGTTTGTAGGTTGCTTGCTGAGAGAGCTGCTGCCTGCCTTGCCCTCTCACCCACACGCCCCTCAAGTCACCAATGTGTCATAAGGATGCTGGCTGACAAGGGGGCGGGCGTACGTGGCTGCTCCAGCAAGCTGAATCACTCCCTATCCACCTCTGCATTCCCAGGCACAACTGTGGCCCCAGACCAAGGTGTGAAGACTGGAGGTGTGAAGACTGGAGGCCCAGCCCAGATTCGACCCCATCTGTGGCAGCTTCCATGGCACTGGAGTCTCTGAGCTGGTGGCAGCCTGCTGAGACCCAAAGTGGGGAAAAAGCCACTTCCCATTCTGTGCAAGGTGATTCCTGAGGATTCGGGCTATGGAAATTATAGAAAGTGATATTTTGATTTTTGGTTTACATGTTTGTTCAGTGTGTTGTTGGGGCTTTCACACTGAGCCTTTAAAAAAAAAATATTTAGTACAAGGTCTACAGGATCGCACTACACAAGTTGGATTCATAATGATCCTCCTGTTTTTTCAGGCTCCCAAGTGCTGGGATTACAGGCATGCACTACTATGCTCAGTCTCAGCTGCCATTGCAGTCTCAGGGTACCTCAGGGGCAGGGCTGTCACAGCACGCTAGGGAATCGAACTCTGGTCATTGTGCCTGCCTGAGCAGGTGCTTTAGTCTGCTGAGCTATCTGGCTGGCCCTCTGAGCCATTTTTTGTCTTTCATTTTTACATTTTGAGACAAGGGCACACTAAATTGCTGAGTTGCACAGGCTGAGTACAACTAAACTTTCCATCTTCCTGCTTCAGCCTCCCAGATTGCTGAAATGACAAATGTGTACCCTATACTCTGCTGGCTTACAGTGACTTCCATGGCAGTCCCTAAGCAGTGAATACAGCACAAGGCTGTTTCCAGGGCCTGGAATCTGAAAGGATAAAAGAAGCCACATTCTGGCCCCTGGCTGGAAAGTGGCTCAGGCCCCAGAGCTCCCCATCCCTTATCTCCCCCTTGCTGGCTTCCATAGCAGGGCCTCACAGCTGCACTGAGGCCTCTGAGGTCAGGAATTTCAGAGGAGGCCGGGCCAAGGCCCATGTCCCATGCTTGATAGGAATCTTGGCTGAGGTGAGCCTGCTTCCTTTGCCTGCAGGCTGCAGCCCAGAGCTGGTCCTGGAAGGCCTGGAGGAACATCCTCCAGTGGGTGTTCAGGGGGGCTTCTGCCCATGCTCAGGGCTTTACAAAAGGGGCTAATGGGGTCTGAACCTGCCATGGTCACAGCTCTGCCCTCACTAATGATGCGATCCAAGCAGGACACAATTCCTAGCTGTCTGTTTTCTCAATGTGCATCCTTGGCAAAGCTGCTGGGGGGCATGCAGTGAGCAGAGCGAGGGGCTGAGACGTTGTCTCTCCTGTGAAGTGCTTGGAAGTGTTACCTGCAGGGGTACCAAGGTGGTAACTGAGTTTCCTTGGTAATGAAGTTGCCAGAGTCCACAGTCAAGCTTGGGTACTTCCTGCTGGGGCCCTGTACTCTTCTATCTCATGAGTTGTTTGTAAGAAGCACACATCTGTGCCCCGGAGCATGCTGGGAACTCCAACTCCTACTTGTTGCACCATGGGGCCTTCTATGAAGTGAAAGTGGAGATTGATCCTGTGACCTTCGTGGTCCTGCCAGTCACAAGGGCCTTGGACCAGACTCCTGGAAACTGTCAAGGGTCTCATTGGTTTAGCACTTTCAGGAAAGGGATCCTCCTTGACAGGTCTTTAACCTAAGAGGGTTCAGAGAGATCTGGCACCAAGTGATGACATTTTCAGAGAATTTCCCATAGAAAGACTGGAAGCAGGTCAGCTTCCAGAAGTCAGGGCTCCCTCTGCGATGACTCCAAGGATAGGGTACAGACATTTTCCCCTTGGGGACACTCCTTTTTAGCAGTTGGGTGTTTATTAACTACATTGTTGGTGACCCAGGTATCGGCCCTCCTACACAGATGAGGGGAACTGACAAGAGAAGAAAAGCAGTCAGGAGCCTGGTGGCTGTGTGGTTCTGTCCCCACGTGGGATAGAAGGATGTTCCCCATGAGGCCACAAGGACCTTGGTTGGCCCAACCACTGAGTAGGTGAGACAGTGGTTCATGAACTTGTGTTACAGTAAGAGCATTTTAGGATGAGTCTCTGTGGGGGCAAAACAGAATTGCCAGCATGGGTCAGGTTTGGATAAAAACCAAACTTTGGAGGCTTAGGGCCATGGATCCCAATTCTCAGGGCTGTTCCCTTCAGGGCAGGAGTCTGGGATTTGTGAATCCATGTATCAGGAAAAGCCAGGTTCAATGCACAGGTTTATTATATCTTTGAGACCTTAGGAATTTTTTTTTTTGGAGTGAATTACTAGAAAGCAAAAAGGCATTATAACCTTGAGTAACCTTGTGTCCTGAAGCTGCAGTGTTCTTAAAAGTATAATTTTAAAATTACGATTTTCTTGTCTTTTTTCTACCTCTATTTGTTTCTTTTCTCCTACGTCAGTTCCAGCTTCTTGCTGTTCCCCAAACCTCACTGTGGTCATTCTCAAAGGGAGAAGACTCATGCATCTGATCTTATCATGCCTTGTTTTCCTATTTCTGACCCCAGGTGGATGGCACTCAGGTGACATTCAGTCAGGTGACAGCAACATATCATCACACACCTGGCCCAGCTGGTTTGGGCTGGGCCATCAGATGCTGTGTCTTCGACCAGTTCTTGAGACTCAGCAGTGTCTCCATCACCAGGTGGGATCGGGGTTTCCCAGCAGGGTATCCTCTTCCCAGGAGTCTCCCTTTGTTCCACCCATGGTTTCCTCTGTAGCACTGGGGCCCCAAGCACCTTGTGGGGTTCTGCATCTTCTTAACATAGGTTAGGGCTCAGTGGGCTCAGCATGGGCGAGGAGGGTCTGGAATGGTCCCCCAGATCATCCGATGCCTGAGCCCTGCTGCTCACCCCCTATCATTGCTTATATGTCCTGGGGTTCTGCCCAGAAGCAGGCTGACTTTTGTGCTGTCTTGGTCACAAGGAGTGATTATAATCCAAGAGGTGCTTCCTTGTGGCCTAGTTTGTGTTGAGGCTCCTGACAGAAAGCTGCTTTCTAGTCAAAATCTTTGGCAACTGTGCAGGCAACATGTTCCCTCTTGACATCCCATTCCTATTTCCCAGAGCCTAGGGCTCAGTGCCAGTCCTGAGCAGTGAATAGTTGGAAACCTAAAAATCAGAAATCAACTGGTATGGTGGTACCTGACTGTTCTCCCAGCACTCTGGAGGGCAGAGGCAGGAAGAACGAAGCTCTAGCCCAGCCTGGGAAACTTAGTGACTAGGGAGACCCTGTCTCAATATGAAACATAAAAAGGGCCTGGGGTTAGAGCTCAGTGTGAAGGGTCTGGCTTTCATTTAAAGTACTGAACAGGACCATCCCAGCTTCATGGATGCATTCAACGTTCACTCTCTGGTTCTGCAGGAAACTGAAGGGAGATCTGGCACACATCTGAGCTTGAGACTCTGTGATAGCAGCAACACACACACACACACACACACACACACGTATACACACACATGCACACAGTAGGGCTTGTGTTAGTTCTGCTGCGTCTGTACAAAGCCAATTGTAATCACACAGTTCTGGCAATCAGGTCAATCGAGGGCCCAGGGGCTGCATTTCTTTCTGAAGGCCCTGCTCTTGTGTTGCCTTGCCTGTGACCCCCTCCTCCATGTGGATCCCACTGTGCCCTCTGTGACCGTAGCTGTGAAAGGCTGTCCGCCGCTAAAGTCTCGGGGGGATGGGCTGTGTTCGTCCCAAGAGTCTAGCATCACTTCCCTCTCTCAGCCCTGATCTTATCTCTGAATCTTTTTTTGCTATGAAAGTCACACATTTACATCCTGTTGGGAGTAGGACCCAGACATACGGGGGGAGCATTACTCTGCCACAAGTATGCAAGCACATTCATAGTCGTGACATGACATATACTCGTGTGCTTGCGTTCACAGACAACTGATACTGTATGTATTAGGAGTTGCAGGTTGACAAGAGCGCTTGCCTGGGGATGTATTTATTGCAGATCCTGGTGGGAGGAGGAGGGTTAGTACATTAAAAGGCTGATAAAGTGTGGCCTATGTCTCCCTCTAATATCTGGCATCTTTTTTCTGCCCATCTTAAATGTGACTCCTGAGATGTCATCTTTGGAGCCTTATGGGCGGGGGACTGAGGGGTTTCTTATGTACAGTGATGGGAGAAGAGGGTTCTCAGGGCCTTGAAGCTGAGCCTATGGGCTGGGCAGAGCTTGGAGTGGAGGTTGGAAGCTGAGGACAAGAGGGGGATAGGAGTGCAAGGGCAGGAAGGGGAGTCTGACTCTGCCACTGGGCTGTGGCAGAGGCTTCAGGAGGGACAAATAAATGGAAAACTGGGGAGGTCAGGATTCCTTGGGGGAGAGACTCAGAGAGGGACAGTGAGCCGCTCAGGAGGTGTGAAGAGCAGGGCGGGCGATGGCGGAGGCAGGGAGGACCCTGCGTGTGGCAAGGGTCGCTTGTGGTTGTCACTTAAGGCTGAGGCTGGGCCTGCATCCTCCCAGTTCCCTCAGGTCAGGGTGCAGATGACTAGGAAGTTGCAGCCTCTTCCACAGAGGTCAACCATGTACTGCAGGGAGGGGCCAGGCTGAGCAGGGAGAGTGCAGGGAGAGTGGGGGTGGGAGTGGAGCCCACTGCCACCACGCCATGGGTGTGACCAGCCCCAGCTGGCAGAGGACAGAGCAGAGCCAGGCTGGGACACAGGATGCCTCTGTCTCTCCTGGTCTGATGGGAGGACCCAGGGCTCAGTTTTACACTTCAGCAATGCCCGTCAAATAGACAGATGCCTGAGATGAAATGATTATTAAATGGGAAGTGTAGGATGTAGACTACAGCATGCTCTGTATGGATTTAAAAGATGATTGTTCTAAAATTCCATTCTAAGGGGATTAAATGAGTGCAAGCTCAACTTAGTCTTAATTTCAGATATAAAGAACATGCCTTCATAAAGTTTGTTAATTTAGCATTTTTGTATCATTTTTGAGGAAGCTATGAAATGGCACTTGGAAAAACGAGGTTCCAAATTATGTCAGTGTTAACAAAAATATAATTATGATATATAATATATATATACTTCAGATAGAAATAATTTTGTCTTAATAATTTTATCTTTGATACCATATTACATGCATTTAAAATATAGACATATAAATGGACATATTAACATAAATTTATATAATTGTATTCCACAGAAATTCAGAATGATTTTTTAAGTCTTTTCAAATTCTCAGCATGTTGTTTTTTGGTACAGATAAGAAAATTATACTCTTAGTTCTTTCCCCAAAGTTAAAATATCTAGCATCTGAGAAAAGCAAACAAAACAAAAAGACTCAATGCCTTCTGTCCTGACTCATTTTTCTCAGAGTTGAAATTTAAAGAAAAACTGTAGCTAATGTATGCATAAATACGATTTCCCATGTTAGCATTTCATGTGTGTAATTCATTGGCACAGGCGGACAGCTCCAGCCAGCCCTTCACGACACGTCTCCTCTTACTCAGCTGAAACTCTGAGCATCCACCCCACACCCCCTTCCCTGTCCTGTCTCCTGGTGGTCATGGCTCTGCTTTCTCCCTCTGTGATTTGATTATTCTAGCTGACTCCTGTAAATGGGCCCATACACCGTTGGTCCTTTTGAGACCGGCTCATTTTACTTAGCAGCATATAATCACTATTTAAATTTTAAAAATTGCAGTAAAAGACATATTGTCATTAATCCTCCTCAGGGTCATCCCCTTGCTTTAAACATGCTCATCCCGTCATCCTGACCACTTTCCGCAGCCGCTCTGGAGCCCTCTTTCCTGAGAGTCTTAGTTGCACGGCCAGGCTATCTTGATGTTTAGAATAGACTCGGCACGTTTGTGTCTCGTGGCCATCGTGACTCTGGGGGAGGCTGGAGTTGCACGGTGCCAAATCCAGTGAGTAAGGTGGGTAGGCTGTCGTGCTTCTGTTAACGCTGCCTTTCCACCGGATGGCACTGGCAGTGGCTCTCCCTGCAGTTTTGATCATACCTCATAAGGAAACTCAGGAAAGAGGCCTCCAGAGTTGCTTCAGACAGCCACAATGGGCTACATGTGCTCGAGGTGAGGAGAAATTTTTTGAGTGGGATTCATGGTGTCTTTTACTACATAAGTTTTTAAAAATGCATGCAGTTATGGATCCCTTCACACATCCTGAAGCTTCATGCACCTGATGCCTTTTTTTTTTTTTTTTTTTTTGGCGGAACCGGGGATTGAACTCAGATCCTTGTGCTTGCCAGGGAAGCACTTATTCTACTGAGCCATCTCCCTGGCCCCACCTTATGCTTATGTCAGAAGTTCTTTCCCCTTCAAGACTGAATGATGTTTCCTTGAATGTTTCAATTATTTTTTGTTTATTCATCTGTCAGTGGACGTTCAGGTAGTTTCCACTGTTTGGCTGTTATGAATGACAAGCTCTGCTTGTATGTATCTATTTGGGTTCTTGCTTTCCCTTTTTTGTGTAGATACTGGAATGGATTTGTAGGTTAGATGGTGAGTCTGTAGTTTCTCAAGGAACTGCCACACCAGCTCCCACTGCGGCCATGTCATTTCATCTTGCCACCAGCCCTACACAAGTGTTCTATTTCTCCAAATCCTCAGTCATACTTGTTATTTTTCTGTTTTGTTTTGACCTTGATCATAGCTCTCCTAATTAGTGTGAAGTAGTACTGTACTGTGGTTTTGATCCCTCTTTCCCCAGTGACTGGTGATGCTGAAGGTCTCTGATGTGCTTATTGGCTGTCTGTATATTTTCTTTGGAGAAAACATACCTCATAAAGGCCTCTGTCTGTTTTTGAAGTTGGCCTCTGTTTTAGGACCAGTCAGTAGACTGGCCCATTGAACCACTGGGTCTCTTTAAAAATGTTTTTCTTTTAATTTTTTTCTCTGAGTGGAAGCTGCTTGTTTCTGTCATGGGGTGGCCAACATTATGCTTACCAGACATGTTTCAGGAGTGTGGGTGGAGAGCAGTCAGCCTTAGCTCTGTCTCCATGGGGCTGGGGCACCCTCACTCCTGCTGGCTCATCGCTTCTCAGGTGCACGCACAGAGACCTGGTTTGCTTAAGCCAATGGGCGCTCTTGCAAGTGGAACCGAGAGGGCACTTTTGTCTCACCTGGAAAGCAAGTGGCTGTAGCTGCTGATGCCATCAAGACAGAACAGCCAATCCTGGGGCAGGCTGTGCCACGGGGCAAACTCTTGGCCCTGAGGACATTTGGAAGAAAGCCTTCAATCCTTAGGTTCTAATTCCTTTCTGAGATTGCTAGTTTGTTGTTGTTGTCAGGAGTGTAAGGGAGAAACTCTATGCCTGTTGAAATAGATTAAAACCTCTTTAATTATGTGCCTATATGTGATATATATGCACACACACATATGCTGGCTATTCAACATTTATTCATGTGCACACAAACCTGTCTGAAAATGCTTGTCATGCTGTAGGAGCAGATAATGGTGCTTGGGGAGCAAGGGCTTTCTGTACTTTAATATTAACATTAAGCTTTGTCTTCAAAGCTGGATTAATGTGTGGAGCAGCTGTAAGTCCTAGGAGACACAACTTGTGTTGATTCAGTAGTCTCATAACTGCAGGTCCCCAATAAGTGTTTCTTCATTTGTCTGTGTGTGTGTGTACGCACGCGCGCGCGCACACACACACACACACACACACTCATGTCATGTACACATATATCTTGCTGGCAGGACTGAGGGTCCTGGATTCTTCAAGCCCATAAGCGCTCATTGGAGGAAACTGGGATAGAGAGGTTGTCGGTGTGTGCTCCGATTATGGAATTCACCCCATTTCTCCTTAACTAAAAAGGTTTCTTTGGCTTTTTATAAATATACTTTTATCATGCCTATTAATTTTATAAAACATTGGGTTTCAGTGTGGCATTTTCATACATGTAAATAGCATAATTTGATCATATCCATCCCCCGTCACTCACCCTTCTACCCCTTCCCCACTCTTATTCGCTTTGTTTTGTCTAGTAATAGTCTTCCTACTTTTTTGTTATTTTTTAAAAAAAGTCCCACCTATTAGAGAAAACATACAATAATTGTACTCCTGAGTTTGACTTACTTTGCCTAATATGATGATGTCTGTTCTTTTCATTTACCTATAAACGATGTGATTTCATTATTTATGGGTGACTAGTATTCAGGGAAGAAAGGGCCAGGAGAGCAGGGAGGGGCTGCATCAGACACAAGGGGGGAGAGAGAAAGAGAGGGAGGAGAAAAGAAAATGCCTGTCCTAACTCACTGAATTGAAGTAGAACAGTAACAATAATAAAACTCTTTGAAAAGGCTAAACCTGTATACTAGACTGCTACACGGTGCTACCCCTGGTGTTCGCTGGCTCCGGGCAGCCTGAGCTTGTGGCTGTCTGGACTTGACCTGGGGATAAGCAAAGCCTGAGCTCCGAGGGTCCGGGAGGGTGGCCAGCTGGAGGAGTGTGCACCCAGGCGGGGCTGGCATTCCTCCTGCTCAGGAATGCTGGTTTCATTTGTTAGAAACTTCGCAGGGGGGAATAAGGAGGGACGAATGTAACATGGACCGTGTTTCACAACTTAGGTTGCCTAATACATTATATAACGGCTCAGACTTATTTTAGGGGCTCGTTATTCTGTGCATTGAATAAGTAGCGTCAACCCCAGCTCTTGCCATTCTTCCTTCATCTATCTAGTCACGCCGTCCTTTAACAGCTATTACTTAAGCATCTGACCGATCAGTTCATCCGTGGAGTCAGTCCACACCGGTCCTCGGTCCCCCTGCGTGTGGAGCGCCGTGCTGACTCTGCTGTGCTTAGCACCCTTGAGGAATGTGTAGACTCTCATGATTCGTTCCTGGCTTCGACATCCTAGAACAGCAAATAACTCTTCTCATTTTGCTTTAATATTTTTATATCAGTTTTAAAAGTCCTTAAAGCCAGTGCTTATTCATGAGACAACAGATGTAAATATATACAGTCACCAACGGACACGCATGCACATTGTCATTTGTAAGCGCCGAGGCCGGGGACTCAGCCCCTGTCCCTGGCTGGGGCTGGGGTATCTGTGGGTGGGAAGTGGATCCAGCAGAGTGCCGTGTGCTGCGCAGCCTCCCACCCCTACCCTGGCCTCTTCCTCCTTTTGTTTGCAAAGCCCTGCATCCTCCCCACCCACTTCCTGTCCCTGGAATGAATTGTCCCTCTGTCCCTGTGCTATTCATAGCAGCTAAAGATGCTAGCACCATGGTATTGTTTTCCCTCTCCTAAGTACTTGGAATTTTTTCTAACTTCAATTTTTAATTGACACAAAAGTACTTGTGCCTATTTATGGAGGATGGCGTGGCATTTCAATACCTGTACACAATGTGATGTGATGAAAGGGTCATCTGCATTGTCCATCACCTCAACGTTCATCATTTCTGGTATGGAAACATCTGAAATCTTCTCTATGGGATAATTTTTTTTTCTTTGAAACCAGGTCTTGCTACAGAGCTCAGGCTGGCCTTGAACTCCCAGTGATCCTGCTGACTATTGGCTGATTTCAAATATGCATTCAGTTATTGCCAACCACTGTAAAGCTGGTCTACTGAAGTAGAGGCCAGTCCCCTGATCTTGCGCCTGTTGACGAACTGTCCTCTCTTCATCTCTCTCTCCCCCCAGCCCCTGGTCACCATCCTTCTTCTGTCCGCTGTATTTTAGGATATGAACTTTATTTTAGCTTCGGCATGTAGGTGGGAATAGCTGACATTTGTCTCTCTGCTTTGCTGAAGATGGCAGATTTCTTTCTCTTCCCAGGCTGAAGAATCTTCCACTGCATCCATGTGCTGGATTTTCTTTGTCTGCTTCTTTGCTGATGGACAGAGGCTGAGTCCTTGTTTTGACTATTGGTACCACAGTAAATGAGCACATCCGGGCTTCACTCCTTGGATAAGCAGCTGACACAGGATGGCACATAAGATGGTAGTTCTATTTCCAGTTTTGTGAAGAGCTCCCATTCTGTATTCCTTCTAGAGGTTTTATGCCCAGTGAACAGGTCTGTGCAGAAGCTTGTCTTTCTACTCTGGCTGTGGGGTGAAATCTTTTGGGAGCAAAGGAGGGAGGAGGGCCACAGGGTGTGTCAGGGAAGGGTGCTTGGAGGTGGGGACTCCTTTACTGCCCCACCTGGGAGCTGCAGAGCCCGGGCCCTGGGCTGGGGTCTGCGAACCAGGGCTGGGGTGGTATACCGGGGACACTGAGCTTCATGTATGCCATCTCACAAGTTCAGGCTGGGGGACCCTGTGGCCTCTGGCTTTCTGATAACAGCTGTATTGACTGGCTCAGGCTGTCAGAACAAAACACTCAGATTGGGCTTTGAAAATAGACATGGACAAGGGGTCATCAAAACACATAAAGAGTGTTTGAATTAAAAAACAATATCACAAAGCATTGCCATGCTGCCTGGCAAGCACAAGGGCCTGAGTTCAATCCGGGGTTCTGAAAAAAGAAAAACACCCATAAAAATAAATAAATAAATAAACAACGCATTGCCATGAATCCCCTGAAAATCCTCCCTTCAAACACACCCTTCCCATCATCCTGGCCACTTTCTGCCATAGCTCTGGAGTCCTGAGGGACTTTTCAAGGTGTGATAAAAAATAGAGTGACTACTGCTGCCAACCCCAGCCAATAGAAAAGTAGTTTGTAAAACCATGATGCTGTGTCCCCATCCACCTTACTCACTGGATCTGGCACCTTGTGACTTCCAGCTTTTCTCCCAAGTGAAAATGACCATGAAAGGGAACTATTTTGAAGTGGTTCAGGACACAGAGGCGGCTACAACGATGCAGCTAAAGATACAGTGGAAAGAAGACTCCAGAGCTGCTGCAGAAAGTGCAAGGATGAGGGGATGAGTGTGTTCAGAGTGGTGTCTCAGGGCAATGTGATCTTTCCTGTGATGCATTTTTACAATTTAAGCCTTTGCACAGCTCAAGAAGCTTGGTGGGATTCAGTGGCATGTGTCACTTCCAAATCTCCAGCAACTTGGGACCACAATCAGGCCCTCAGCCGGCTGACTTGTGAAGTGGGAACTCCACACAGTGTCTTGTAAATCTGGCTTACTTGTTACTTTCCTGAGAGGATTGTCGCAATCTGGGTCCCTGTAGCTGTTGGTGAGAGTGAGGTGCATCCCTGACCAGGGCCCCTGACTTTGTGGGAGGGCGTGATTTCCCAGGTTTTGAAAATGCTGCAGAAAGAAAGTTGCCTCTGGCCTTGTCCTCATTAAAGCTGGGGAACGGGCACATTGAGCTCAGGGCAGGCATGGTGGGGGGCAGGAGGTGTTTTATTGCCGTTTCCCCCTGGAGACCTGAGCTGCTGCAGAGTGGCTTGGCGTGGGGAAGTCCTCACTGCAGCCCCCCCTGTGTCTGGGAGTGGGGCTGGCCTGGGTCTGCCCTACCTCCTGGCAGGCTGGAGAGAGCCAATAAAGAGAGCTTTGTGGCACTCATTACAACGCGGGCTCCTCGCTGCGCTTTGCGCACAGGGCATCCGTGCTCTGCTCAGCGTCGAGGAGAAACCTCATAAGGCACTCGCATTTATGGGCCCATTAATCTTCAAAGCATCGCTCTGCCTGCTGTCAGCCTCAATGCTGCTCTTGTGCAGGTAATAATAAGCCATTTCCTTTTAGGTTCCCTCCCCTTCTACTTCTGCTTCTTTGTAGGTAAAGAAAAAACAAACCCAGAGAAATGTGCCTCGCTCCACACCACCCCCTGCCTTGGCACTGTGGTGGCTTTTGGCTTTGGGCTCTGTGTTCTCTGACAGACAGACACCTCCGCTCTAGGCGACACTCGCCCTTGCCTGGTGCTTGAGAAGCTGAGAGCTGCATGTGACTCCCAAGGTCTTTGATTAGCTCGGAACAAGCTGCTTCTTATTAAACATGCATGCATATGCAGGCACACACATGTGAACATGCACGCATGCAAACATATGCACACAGACACACCCACACAAACACATGCACACACACCTGCACACAGATACACCCCTGTACTCATATGCATTCACTCACACATAGACCCATGTATGCACACCTGCATACACACACAAGTGCGGGCTAATGTGTGCACATGTTACAGGGTGCGTTATGGTTTAGATAGAAGGTGTCCCCACAAAGCACTTGTGGTTAGAGGATGCACTCTTGGAAGGTGATTGGATCTTGGGGTTCCACTGATAAGACCTTAATTTGCTGGCATTACCAGGAGGTAATGGAAACAGGAGGCAGAGTTTAGTTGAAGGGACTAGGTTGTAGGTTGTGACCATTGGGACTCTCTCTGATCCCTGGCCCCTTTCATTTGGGCTCCTGCTCTCCCTGCCTCCTGGCTGCCGTGGGTGAGCAACTTGTCTCTCCCATATCCTTCTGCCATGACGTTCCTGCCTTGGAGCAGCTGACCATGGACTGAGTCTTCTACTCCTTGAAGTTGTGTATGTCAAATATTTTGTCCCAGCCATGGAAAGGTGCCTGATATAGGGATGCTGGGCTTGGTGCATGCTCACCAGGCAAAGGACAAGCACGAGAAACTGGGCTGGCTGGCTCCTCCATCCTGGAAAGGTCATCTCTGATGCTAGCTGCTGTCTGGGTGCAGGGAACCAGGCTGTATTTAGTGAGTCCTAAATTCACTTTTTCTTTTTTTAAATTAAAAAAAATCTTTTATTTGTTACAGGGTCTCTCTATGCAGTTCAAACTCACAGTGATCCTCTTGTTTAAGCCTCCTCAGTGCTGGGATTACAGGCGTGTGCCACCGCACTTGGTTTCAGTGGCTGGCACAGTGCGCCCGGGGTTCCGGGACCAATACAACATGCAGTACTGGGGATCGAACACGGGTCCTTGTGTATGCCAGGCAGGTGACTAGATTGCCAAGCTATCTCCTCAGCCCCTAAACTCAATTTCTAAAAGTGCAATTCCCACCTGAATTTGTGTGAATTGATTGCAGACAGATCTGGGAGGGAGGACCCCAGAAGCAGGGTGCTGCTCCCCTTCTGTGTGGGCTCACAGGCAGCTGCTGTCTTTCTTGAGTCTTTCAGCTGCTTCTCCTTAACACATCTGGGCTGCTTGGATGCTTGCTCTTGGATCTCCTCCCAGTGGGCCAGGAAAGGTCAATGCAACAGTGGTTTTAAGCTTTTCTGTTGGATTTGGAGCTAAAAGTAAGGAAGGAGGTATGAAGAATAGTGAACAAAAAAATTCTCCCCAGGGCAGTTGACACAACCACTCCAGCACATATGGAGTACAGGGGACAGGAGGATTCACAGCCCTTGGTGCAGGAGTGTGCTCTCCAGAAAGGGCTGGCATGCAAGGCATGGCAAGGAAGGGCAGGAGTTTAGACCAAGGAGTTGTCCAACCTGGCCCTGCTCAGTGCTGACCTCTTTATTTCTGAGCACAGGACTATTTTACAACAGGACAAGAAGGGGCCTATCCTGCTATAAATAAACTAATAACAAGTTCCTGGCAATCTGGAGAGGGGGGAAACCTTATATGCCACGGGTGAAAAAGTTAGTGTATCCACTAGGAAAACAGCATGACTTTGTCTTGAGAAAATTAAAAATAGAGCTCGCTATGATCCAGCAGTTCCTCTACTGGGCATATGTCCAAAGGAAATGAAATCAGTGTGCTGGAGAAACATCTGCAGCACTATTTTCCAGCGCTGTTCACAATAGCTAAGACATGGAACTTGCCTGTCTCAACTGATGAATGGATAAAGAAAATGCCGTGCATATACACAATGGAATACTATTCAGCCTCAAAAAAGTAGGAAATCCTGTCACTTGCCGCAGTTCAGAGGGAACCAGGGATCACTATGTCAAGTGAAATAATCCAGGCACGGAAATGGAGGGTGCAGCTGGTTGCAGCACTGTGTGAATGTGAGAGAGCTGGGCTCCTAGAGGAGGCGTGGATAGGAGGTTCCTAGAGCCCGGGGAGAGCAGGGGCAGGAGAGGAGCAGGGCCAGGGGGCAGCAGTGTGGAGACGCTGGTCAGTGGGCGAAGCCAGAGAGGACCGAGCAGTTGTGCTGTGCTGTTGCACCACGGGGCGACTGCTGATAAAAACAGTGCACTTGAAGAAGCTAGGAAGGTGGCTCAGAGGGAGAGTACTTGCCAAGATTGCATGAGGCCCCAGGTTCAATCTCCAACACTGTCAGAAAGGCATTTTGAATGTTCTTCATCATGAAGAAAAGTGTTTGAAGAGACAGATGTTTAACCTGATTTAACATTCGGAACTCAATATCTTATTAATACAGATAATTTTATGTTCTAAGGTAGCAATTAAAAACTTAATTGAAATAAAAAAGACCAAGTAACTCCCTATAGACTCATCTTGTTTTTCTTCCCCCTCCCGTTCTATACCATTACTAGACTTAACAGTGTATTCAAACCACAGGAACTGAATCCAGCATCAGGCCTTCTTGGAGGCAGACACAGGAGGATAGCAAGTTTGAGTTCTGTCTAGGCAACTTAGTGAGATCTTGAAAAAAAAGAAGGGCAAGAAAGAATAAAGAAAGGAAGGAAGGAAGGAAGGAAGGAAGGAAGGAAAGAAAGAAAGAAAGAAAGAAAGAAAGAAAGAAAGAAAGAAAGAAAGAAAAGCTTTGGGATGTACTCACTGCGAAGGTTCTGGATCTAATCCTCAGATCTACACATGGACAAAAAAAGAGACAATCACGTAGAGATGTAGCTCAGTGGCAGAACACTCGCCTAACATGCACCAGGCCCTGGATTGTTCAAAAGCCTAGGAGGAAGAAAGAAAGCCTTAAGCTTGTACCCCTCACTTTAATCAGTGTTTGTTGTTTGTTTTTTGTATTAAACTACTGGAGGAGCAATCTGGAAGGAGGAGTGGTGGCTACAGGAGGCCCCGGAACCTCAGCCTGGGAGGTGGTCATGGCCAGACCAGCTCGTGGGGAGGAGACCTGCAACTCCTGGCTCTGTGAAGTTCCAGGTAAAAGGAAGGACAGTCTCCATCTCTCAGGCAACCCATTTGGCTGACAGTGGATGAACATACTTGGCTGGAGATGGAAGTCCATGTGTGGCTGCTGAGGTCTCATGTGTCACCGCCCACACCCCTTCCCTCCTATCCTAGCCTGTTGCTCACATCCACACTTCTAGGACCTTCAGTTTTCTTTGAACATGAGACTCTTGCAAGGAGCCAGAGACATTGTGAGGCTGAGGCTGCAAGAGGGAGCTGGAGTCTAGAGGGGATTCTCAGATTCCAAACCACAGGGTCAACTGGAGAAGCAGTGGAGCTGTGGGGAGCCAGTGAGCAGGGCTCTTTTGAAGGAGACCAAAGCCCAGAATTAGTTTTTACAGGAGGGTAAGGGGATCTGGCCTAAAGAAGAGACAGAAAACAGGAAAGTCAGGGACAGATGCAAATGACCCTGAAACATTAGACATCAGATTTTACAGAATGTTGTGCTCCCTGCAGCAGCAGGCCTTGCTTGTGAAGGGATGCTCCCATTCTCATTTTTAAGGTAGAGAAGTGAGGGGCAGAGATGGGTGAAAGAATCCATCCTAGAGCACAGCTTGGGGTCTCTGGGTTGCCATGCGTGTGGAAGGTTTGGGGCGCTCAAAGGTGTCTCGAGGAGCCTGGGGTGGAGGCTGGGTGGGTGGCCAAGAGCAGCAAGACTTCACAGACCCCCAGAGCTGGCTCTCCACTGGCCGCATGAGAGGCACAGGTTTACCAGCCATGCTGTTACTGATGGAGGGGCCCTGCGTCTTCTTGGGATCCCAAACAAAGAACGGTACAAGATAAGGATAAGGGGAAGGGATGTTCTGTACTCAAAATTCCCAGCTGATCTCCCTTTTATGCATTGGGATAGTTGTCCGTCATCAGGCTGTGAGTAAACTGTCCTATCGAAAAGCTTACGTGGCTTCCTGTTACCTGTCAATGTCAGATCAGGGAGTCTTTTGCCTGGAAGTACCCACATGCAAATGAAGGATTGAAAAGAACACCAGCTTCATATAAAGGGTTGAAAATAGCAAGTTTCTGATCACTCCAAAATTACACGTTTTTGATTGGTTTTGTGTACAGTGATGTTGGCGGTCACTGTAGCAGGAATGTCCCTCATCCTGTGTCCCTGTTTTAACACAATGACTTGAGGTCACTCCGTGTGTGTATGTGAGTGTGTGTGTGTATCACAGAGGCTTTAAGAAGTTGTCTCCAGCTCGATGAACAGGTTAGATTGACAAGGAGAAAGGGCTACCAGACCAGGACATGGTTCCCACAGGGTTTGGATAAGAAAAGCTGGTGAGAAGAGGATTCAATTGTGACTCTTTGGAGAGACAGCTCACTGCAATTTGGAAGTGAAAATCATTTCAAAAGCCAGAACATGTATGCAACTTTACAGAGCACTGGAAATGTCATTACATTACTAGGTTGGGGTTCTGTCCAGGCTCCTGACCTCTGAAAGAAAGAACTGAGCAGGACGCCGAAGAGCAACAGCAGGATCAGTGAGTGATTCACTTGGAAAAGGTAGGATCTACTACGAAGGAAGGGCAGAGTGGGCCAGTGGGAGGAGCTTGGGGTTGGGGGGCTTGGTGCTGGGGGTCTCTGCCTTAGTGTTTGGGGCAGGGTTGAGGGTTTGATCTGGGTTGAGGTGTGGCTCCTGCAGTGGGCAGCTTGACTCAGCCTCTCCTTTGGAAGTGAAGTTTTTGACCTTGTGGGGCCCTTAGAGTAACTTTCATAGCATCCACGGCCCACGGGACTCAAATTGCATCACCAGTGACAGGGTGATAGGACTGGGGTGGCCAAGGGTTACAGAAGACCACTGTGCGCATGCATGGGGACCTGCTACGTATGAGCTAAGCTGCCTGGTTATCTCGTCCCATTTGTTCAGATGGGCCTGGGCTAGTGTTTAACCCAGAAGGTGTGTCCAGCCCCAAGAGTGGGCTCCAAGGCAGGCCTCTCTCCTTTCATTCCCAGCCCTTTCATTAGCTACCTCCTACTTCAGTCGTAGCATTGGAGGGGTAATGAATCTGGGCCATATCATCTTTTGTGGTCCAACATGATCAGGTTTGTGGGAGTGGTTTAATTTGGAGAAATATTTGCCACAGTTTAAAATTTCATGTCGATCTCCTTGGCTGTAGTCCCTCCACCCCAGCAGGGGTATTCAATTAACTAAACGTAGCATGAGGATGCCTCTGTGCTTAAGTCTTTAATGGACCGTGATCTAATTTAGTGTGTGACCCGACTAAAGCTTAATTTAGTCTCCCCCGTATCTGGGGGTTCAGTATCTACAGTCAACTAGCCACGTAGACAAAGGTTGCTTTTGAAAAAAAAATATGTCTGTATTGAAAATATGAAACTTATTTTCCCCCTTGTGCCTATGTCCAAAATGATACAGTATATGACAAGGACTAATATAAAACTGACATTATGTTGGGCATCAGAAGCCATCTGGAGATGACTTGAGGTACACGGGAGGATGTGTACAGGTTGTGTGCAGGTGTGGTTGTGCAAGACACCTGAGCATCGTTGGAACAAGTGCCCTGTGGGAGCTGAGGACCACGGTACTGACCTGGTCGTAGCAGCCTGGATTTGGCCGTCACGGCAGCTGTGCTTCAGTCGGCTGCGAGGTCCGGCCAAGCCGAACAAGGCCAAGCACTGGGCTGGTGCCAAGAAAGCTGTCTGCGCAGCCCCGTGTTGATGCTGCTCCATGAATACGGTGCTCACTCTGCAGACAAGAGTTTCTAGAACGCGTTCTCACTTAAACTGAGATCTGCCCACTGCGTGACATTTTGTGCCCAGTCACTCTGCTAATTTTTCTTTTCTTTTATCTTTTTCCTTTCTCGGGTATTGAACCCAAGGGCTCTACACTGAGCTATGTTCCCTGCCCTTTTTTATTTTTATTTT
>NW_004524621.1:1960378-1971648 GCF_000260255.1 Octodon degus | reverse complement strand
TATTTTCATCTGTATACTCCTTGATGTACTGCCTTGGAGGTGGAGGGAGTGCGCTCACTTGCTGTGGTTCACCCATGGTGGACGATCAAGAACCTTTCGCCACCGCCGCTCCACCTTTTTTATTTTTAAGACAGGGTCTGGATAAGTTGCTATGCTGTTCGGGTGGGACTTGAACTTGTGATCTTCCTGACTCAGCCTCTTCCCAGAGTGCTGGGATTACAGGCCATACCACCACGCCTGGTTTAAACTCCACTACATTTTAATTTGTTTGAAGGTTTTTTTTAATTTTATTTTAAAAGAGATTGCACAAAAAGCCTGCCTGAGGCCTGTAGGGCAGATGGGTCGCAGACAGAGTTTGCAGGTGGGGAATGGCCACCGGGAACAGGCCAACTAGGTCTTGTTTTGATGGGGACACAGGCCAGCCAGATAAAATGCAGAGCACCCTGCTATCTTTACATTTAATAATTTTAGTAAGCGGTTTTCAAATATTATGTGGGACATGAGTATACTAAAATTATTGTTCATGGTTTATCTGAAATCCAAATATAACTATTTTTATCTGCTCAGTTTGGGGACCCTGCAGGTATAGACTTTTCAAATTACTCTCTTTCTGCCAGAAGTGCTTGTGTCTATACATGGCCTATGTGGAAACATGAAATGCAACCTATTATCACTGACCCAAGACTGTGAAAAACTTTGGTAATCAGAGGCAGGCGCTTGTGCACAGGGGACTTTGACAGATGGAAACCTCTTTTATGTTTCAACTTCAAGCAGAAAAGTGCATCGGCAGTAACCCCAGGACCTGGGCCTACATCACCACAGCTCTGCCTTTGTCTGCTGGGGTTTGACCTATGACCCTCACAATGATGTCCTAGAGTTCGGATCCCTGATGACTGATCTAGTGATCTGTGGTGATCAGATTGTTGCAGACATGTGTAGTTAATATAGAGTCAAGCTGGAAGGATCCTAATCCAATATGATTGTATTTTTATGAAGAGTAGAGGAGAACAGAGATGTACAGAGGGAGAAGGCCACATGACCCCAGAGGCAGGGGTGGGACAGATTTCTCTATGAGCCACAGGACACCAAGCACTACCAGCAATACCAGAAGCTAAAAGAGGGGCCTGGGAAAGATCCTTAGGAAGACTCAACTCTGCTGACCCTTGGATTTTGACCTCTCTTCTCCAAAATGGAGAGAGAATTTTTTTCTGGTGTTTTAAGTCACCCTGCCTAGTTGGACTTTGCCATAGCCATCCACAGGAACAAAGGCAGTCACCTTCCCTGGACTACAGATGGAAGAAGATCTCTGCAGTGATCTCCAAGTCCTGAATGGAAGCTGTGGGCTATTCCAGCGCCTCTGGAGTAGAATTCCCATGCTGGGGACAGAGAACTGTGTGCTCATGGTCCTCTCTCTCTCTCTCTCTCTCTCTCTCTCTCTCTCTCTCTCTCTCTCTCTCTCTCTCTGTGAAATGATCTGTTGACTATGCTTGGTAGCACACTTCTCCAGCAGGTTAGACTCTAGAACTCCTTCTATTTCAGAGGCTCAAGTTAATATCATCCCTTGAGATGCTATCAGCAAGGTCACAAGATCAAGGCTTCCTGCCCACTACTGAAGTAAAACGATGTCACCACCTGCTAGAAATTGTGCCGTTTACACATATCTTCCTGCTTGGGAACTGCATGGTGTTTTGGTGTTTCCTCCTCTCAACAACTTTATCACCTGCTGTGTGGCCCAAAAATATGAAATAATTTCAATGTGAGCTATATGCATGAAAAAATTGTAGAAAATATATGTTATCCATTGTTTAGCAGAATGTACTATCCCCATTCTGGACAATGAAGGATTAAATGTGTGTCAATGAGCTCACCATGATAATGGAAGTCAAGAGTTTGAAGTTCTCAAGAGAGTGGGTGTTCGTTCATCGACTACCATGTGCAAATCCTAGCTCTCACAAGGCTGTGTGCTTTAGGTTTCTCAACTACCCTGGGTGACATTTCAGAAGGCTTGACTGCAGACTGATTGGGCATTGGCCATCTGATGTCTGCTTTCAGCCTGGGGTGGACAGCTGGACCCGGCCATACCTCTCCGCCCTTTCAGTGGCATCTCTGAGAGAGGCTCCTATCTTACATCAAGGTACTTGTCTTAGGTCTCCACCAAAGTTTTGTGTTCTTGTCCTTTTGATACATCTCCTAGACTTTCCCTGATTTTCATGGGCTTCCTTTTTCCTATTTCTTTTCTCCAACTGTGCATATCATTGCTTCAGGAGCTCACCTCTTCTGGTAAGTCTCTCTGGAGTCATCTCTTTGCCTTCTACCTAACCCTCCTGTGACCTATCTCAGCCCATCAGAATCAGATTATAGTGACACCCACATTCCAAAGTATGGCTAATTTCATCAGAAACCGTCATGGTCTCTTTCTGAGTGCTTCACTCTAACGTCAGCACATACCCTTCCTCCTTGCCTTCTGTGCAAGAGCAGCCACTCGACACTTTGAGTCCAGCTATAGGAACATGAATGAGTCTACTCAGCCTCTTCTAAATGAACCTCTGTGACCTTCACGTGAGGTAGGGAACAAATTATCACAGGAAAAATACAGAGTTACCAGGAGTGGTGCTGCTTATCACACTGGGTTTCACCCGTGTCCCTGGTCATTAGATTACCTGTGACGTAACGCCTGCTAAATGTCTGCGCCACCAACCAGGAACGCCAGTGCCACCTGTGCACTCCCAGGCCCTCCCACTGCAGGACAGATGTTGGTTGAGGCCTGCTTCCCACACACACATCTGCCCTGTTTTCTGAGGCAGTCACGAGAGCCAGCCAGCTTAGACAAGCAAAGCACTGGCTCCTGGGCAAGGTGCAGTCCTGCCAAGTTTCTGAGCGCCAGCCTTGGGCTTCTCCAAGCCTTTGATGTGTGTTCCATGACTGGCAGAGCCTCTGCTACTGAATTTTGGGGCAGGCGCCCAAGTGCAGAGTTCCCTTTGGGTGGCCCTTGGCCCAAATGAGTCAGGAACCAACAATCTCTTGGTAGTGATAAAGAGAAACATTGGAACTGGGGAATTTTTATTTTGGCAGCTACAGTTTCTTTGTCTTCAGAAGTCAAGTGGATGGTGCGAGAATCAGCCTCCTAGGGTGGAAAGAGCCACACAGATCATGGGATCCTTGCTCTTACTTATGAATGTCTGTGTTTGCTAGGAACTGGTTTCGACCCCAGTTCAAAATGCTGTGGCCTGGCAGGAAGCCTGGCCCCACCAGGGACCAAGGGTGCAGCCTGTGGTGGTGGTGCATTTTCTTTTTTAAGCACATAATAATTTGCAGATGTTGACGGTTACCAGCAAAGCCAGAGCAAAGCTGCAGATGCCAAACCACAAAAAATATATCATTTTTACTGTCTGATTCCTGGAAATGACACAGCATCCTAGTAGTAAAACAGTTTGCAAAGACAGATAGGCCTGTTCCCTTCAGGCAACCTACTGGTGCTGATTAGGTGGAGTCTGTTGGCTATTTATCAACTGCGTTGTTCTACGAAGATGGAGAGGATTCTATTTGCTCCTATTAGTGCAGCAGGAAGAACATCTATCTTGCTCATGTGACAGGTCATTTTTTTAAAAAGTCTCAACTTCACAGAGAACATTGTAAAAGAGATCCTGGGCACTTGTGTAGGCCTCTAAATAGCTTCATACCATGGGGCGCCAGGGGAGCTTGGGAGAAGGAAGACTTTGGACTCCTTTTCAGAGAACCTGCTTGAAATAAAGGAGGACACAGGATTACCAAGAAAACTGCTCTGTGGAAACAAAATATAATGCCCCCAGAACTATGATAAGGTGGCTCATCATTTTAAAAATTAAAACATTAAAAAACAAGATCAACCTGTCTAATAATTGCCCAAGGGAGCCACCCAGGAAGGTCATTTATGATATCCAAAATGTGGTAGGAAATGTCTGATTTTGACCATTCCTTTGTGTGATTCATGCTCTTAGTTGGGGGAGGTAATGTGTGGTAAGATATGTTAAGCAGTGACTCTATGAATGGCGTTTCTGGCTTGAGATAATAGCTCAGCAGCACAAGAACCCGCCTGGCAAGCACAAGGTCCTGAGTTGGATTCCCAGCACGTACATAAAAAAGTATAGTGTTTCTTTCCTATCTCACACCTCCCAGCTTCTACCAAGGGTCAGGCCTCCTGCTGTACCCACAGCAATGGCAGCACCAGTGGGGTAGACATGTTTGGGTGCAGATTCTACTTGGTGCATCTCACAACCTCTGAGTCCCATCTTGTCCATCCCCATAAGTTTCCTAGTTAAACTGGCTCCTTGGGAGGCTGCTAAGTACACCTCCTTTCAAGAAGTCAAAACAGGTCCAAATCGAGTGCATCAGACCTTTTTATGTGGTCAGTACCCATCTGATGGGCCCATTCCATTTCCAAAGGACCAAGATGCCAAATAGGGGAGTCTGGTTTTCAGCGACACGAGCTAGCTACCCTGGATGATTCCTTCTCTAGATCCTTCAATCATATCTGCACAACCCCCATTTCTACATAAAGTCACCTCCACAGGTTCTGGGGCCCAGGACGCCAACATATGGAGATCCCTTCATGATGATCCTTTTAAGAAAAGTCTAAAACAAAGACAGTGTGGGAGCCAGGACAGGCAAAACTAAAGCCAGGCCAGGGCAGCCTCTCAACAGCACAGTGGGGCTCTATACTCTGTCCTGCCAAGCCCGGCTATCTCCCTGAGTCTGCAGTCCTACGGTGGGGCAGGGCTGTGTCCTTCCTTTCACAGAGTGGTGAGGCATTGCACTGATTCCTGGGGCCTCAGTGGTGGGTGAGGGCTGGGTTCTAGGTGCTCTGCTCTACCAGAGCCCTGCCCTGCTCTATGGCTTAGATGTGCCTCCTTCCCACAGGGCTTTGCATGTGGGAAGCTTGGTGTCCAGCACTGGGGGTAAGAGGCTGCGGGCCTGTTGGAGAAGGGGCTTAGTGCAAGGTGTCTGGGTCACAGAGTCATCACCTCAGTAGGATTATGTGGTTCTCAGAGACCTCAGGCACTCCCACAAAAGTGGATTGTCCCAAAGGAGCAAGACTGGCCCATCCCCATTCTCTCTGGCCCCTCCCAGTCTCTCAACTCCTCCCCATCATCTCTGTCTCTTTCTCTAGCCCCGTTCCACTTTCTGGCTCCTCCCATTTCCTCTAGTTCCTCCTCATTATCTCTGGCCCCTCCTCATTCTCTAGTACCTCCCCACTCTCTGGCTCCCCTCCACTCTCTAACTTTATCTTCCAGGGTCTCCCA
The DNA here is from genome assembly GCF_000260255.1 of Octodon degus. Lineage (NCBI taxonomy): Eukaryota > Metazoa > Chordata > Mammalia > Rodentia > Octodontidae > Octodon > Octodon degus. Next base: position 1,966,369 of record NW_004524621.1, on the reverse strand, counting down.
AGCTCTGCAGCCCTGTTAGCATCTGCTCTGTAATACAGCTAAGGAGGGCCTCATCAGAACAGAGTAAATCCAGTACCATGACCCCAACCTCCAAGACTGTCCTAATGAGCCTCTTTTCTTTATAAAGTGCTCTGGGGACACAGCATATTCAGCCTCATGGCTCCCAGCAAGGGGTACCTTTTTTTTTCTCCCCCTGTATTTTAGGGAAGGTTCTACAGGGTGTTCACGGTCTCATTACTGGCAGTAATTCTCCTGTTTCCAGCCTCCCAAGTGCTGGCATTATAGGTGCATGCCACATGCCCAGTCTCAATCGCCATCTCAGTGCGCTCTGGGGGCGGGCCCGGCACTGCAGGCCTGGGAAATGGACCCCTGGCCCCTGTGCCTGCTTGCAGGGGCTTTAATCTGCTGAGCTATTTGGCTGGCCCTAATGGGTACCTTTTATCACAGAGCACCAGATATGTAGACAATAGGCAGAGGGTCCCTCTGTGCACTGGACAGCCGTGAGAGTCGTTCCCCAACTATGTACCCCATTCAGATTAGTTCCTTGTGCCAAGACACATCCTGTCCCATGCCTGACCCTGGGAACCCCTGTTTTAGCCCTCAGCAGGTCGCCTTGATGAAGCTTTGACAGCAAGGCTCTGCTTCAGCCCACCAGTGCCTGGCAGAAACCAACAGGGTGGCATTGCAGATTCTCTTCATGGCTTTCATAACCGAGAGCTCTGCAGAGGCTCAGTGCCTTGCTGGGCTGGGCAGGCAGGAGAGATGTTCTCTCCTGCAGTCTCTGAAGCCTTTTTTGGGAGGTAAGCAGTTTCCCTCCTCAAGGCTCACTGCTGCGGCTGAGCTGGAAGAAAGCAGCATGTGGGAGCTCTGTGGAAGAAGGAAGAGGAGCTGGCTGCAGAGGGGGGTGAGGGGTGGGCAGACGGGAGCGGTGGGGATGGTTTTGAGGAGGTTGACTTTGTAGTCCTGAAGTGCAATTTTGGAAAGATAATTACACTGCAGTGCCTCTTCATGTTATTTCAGTGGTTTGTCACTGCTGGCTCCCTGCGGGGAGGCTGTGGGGTCAGCTGTGCTCAGGGTGGACATAGCAGCGATGGTCCTGGGTTTGCTTGTGAGACTGCTTGCCGCCAGGAGCACGTATGGTGCACAACCCTTTTCCTGGTTTTGTAGCCTGGGCACCTGACAGTAGCTGGGATATTTCTGGCACTAAAAGAGGTCAAGGCAGTGGCAAGGTGGTTTTGACACAGTTGCCTGTGTCCCCTGGGGCACCTTGACCCTTGGGTGAGGAAGTCGGGGCTGGTTCTCAGATACTGATGGCTGTAGAATCAGCCAAGGAAGTTTAGACTTTCTTGGGTTGTGAGGGGGTGGGGTCTAGCTGGAAAGGCTTTCTAAGGGGTGTCCCCAAGGGACTTGGGGTAGGGGACACATGTCCTCTCCAGGCAGAAATAGCCAGACAGGATGCAAGAACTTAACTGCACTTTTGACACAAAATGTCAGTATTTCGATTCATGTAAAAATGGGATCTGTCCTGCTCGATGTTCACCCCAGAAGTAGATTGAGGGCTAAGAGACATGCAAAGCGCTGAATCCAAAGCAGATGGAATGCTTTGCTGCTAACGGCTGTGAGGGCTCCCTGGACCCACCTGCCTTCCTTAGCTCTCGACGGGTTTCTCTTGTTGCCTTCTGTCTCCATTACTTTTCTTTCATTGCTGGGACAAAATACCCGCCACCCAAAATTAAGGAGGGAAAGGTTTATTTAGCTCACAGTTTGTGGAGTTTTCAGTCTACCAAAGCAAAGTGGTGCATGGCTGAGGTCAGCAGTTCATGGCGGTGAAAAACAGCAAAATAGCAAGAGCAAAGGGAAGAATAGGGCCTGAGGCAGCTAGCAAGCCTCTCTCCTTTCCTTATATTGTATCCAGGCTGTCTGCCCCAGGGCGGGTGCAGCACTTACACCTACAGTCCCAGCGTTGGATCATGAATTAATCACAAACTCTAGAAATCTGCCTCATGACTGCATGAGATTTTGGGGGGACAACTAGACACAAAGCGTACCACCTTCATTACATCCCTGCTCTTCACTTAAATACTCATCATTTAGCACTTCCAAGTGCCAGCATGGTGACAAAGGTAAACAAGACTGGACCCCAGAGTGACTTCTTGGAACCCGCCTCCGTAGAATATCGTGAAATGTTGATTGCTTTGCTTTCTTGCCTGCACTTCCGGCCTTACACTTCAACCCAGATGTCCATTGTCTTGTAGAGCAAAGAACACTTGGCCTTTTAATTTGACTTCAAGTTCATAGTCTTGGAGTGTGTGGTGCCTGGGACCAAAGCAAAGCCTGTAGTACTCAGGGCCTGTGTGTACTAAGCCAACTTTTTTCAGTACTAAAGATCTACCCTAGGTCCTTGTGCATCCTAGGTAAGCACTCTGCTATTGAGTATGAGCCCAGCCCTGGGTTGGATCCTAAGTGAAGCAGTGAAGGGTGATTATTGGAGCCCTGAAGACCAACCTATTCTTTTTTTTTTTTTTTTTTTTTTTTTTTAATTCTAAACAGGACTCCTGGAAAGCCCTTGGCTAGGATGTTGCCTTTAAGTCATGGTGGCTTCACACTGACCAGAGCCTGATGGAACGAACCTTGCATTGCCCAGGTGTTCTCCAATCTAACTCTGAGGATGTGAGATAAAAGTCCCTGTATGTTCATGTTCACCAATCTGGGGCTCATTGAACCTCCTGAATTGTAAAGGCAATGCTGTGTCTTTGCCTTAGGTCAGCCCCTCCTGGGAGTGGGGATCCCTGCAAGGACCAGAAGGTAGCTCCCAGTTCCCTGGCAGCCCTCTCTGCTGAGAGGGGAGGGAAGGTGCTGCCTATCCCTGCTGAAAGGGTTCACTATCAACCAGTTGGCCTGAACTCTACTCCTGTCCTGTCTCTAGACCACTGGGAGCCCTACCCCCCCCCCCCCCCCCCCCCCCCAAGCTTTTAACCACGCTGTTTCCTTCTCCCATGGATCCCCTCCTATCCCCTCTATGTGCACAAATCCTGCCTGTTCAGCCCCTAGCTGGGCTGATTCACCTCCTCCATTCTCCTCCTGCCTTGGGCTTGCCTACCTTGCTTTCAGGTTGTGGTTGCCATGGTGATCCTCCTACTTTCCTTCTGGGCAAGGATTCTACCCGACTCCTTCATTTCCTCAAGAGCATCCAGCCAATTTGGAGCTGGGAAAATGGTCTGCAGAAAGAGGAACCTGTGTTCCTGCAGTCTCCTGAAGCCCAGGCCAACAGGATGATGCTTTAGACAGCAGAGATAGGGGCAAAAAGTGGGCAACACAGGGCTGAGTGTGCTGGCTCCCCTTGGATTCCCCTGGTCCAGGGACATAACACTGTGTTTCTCAATGTAAATTGCTCACATTACCAAGGCACCAGTAACAAAATCCTACTTCCAGAGCTGACATTTTTGGCATGTCTCAGAATTCAGGATGGTATACCTATAACTTAACACTCCTAATACTTCATGTTTCAGTCACTTTTCTCCTCACTGGTACAAAACAGTTGACACCTGCAATCTTTTTAAAGGAGAGGTTTAGTTTTAGTCCACAGTTGGCTGTTCCAAGGCTGAAACTGCATGGTGGAAAGGCCGGACAGGGGAGAGCGGCTCACTTTATGGTAGACAGGAAGCAGAACAGGGAGGAGGCACCAAGGAGGGAGATGCATCCTTCCAGGCCACGCCCCCAGTGATCTTCCTCCCAGGCACCACCTCCTAACAGGAAGTCAATTCCAGATCCAGTCACCTCCCAGAAGTCCTGATCTGAGCACATGAGAGTTTTGGACTTATTCTTGATCTAAACCATAGCACCCTCCAGTGTCCATTCATTTCTCACCAGCTCTTGCAGTAGGGGAGACCACAGTTTGGATGCGCCACATGACTTGGCTGAGTTCCCATCCCTCCTGAGGGATCAAAGCCAGGTCCTTCTTCTACTCCAAACCATTTGTTATCCAAATATTCAGAATCTGCACTGCAAAACATTAATTACATAGCTTATGTTTTTACCTTACCACCAGATTGTAGGACATGAAAAGGAGACTGTGGACATTACTTTGCCCTCAGTACAGTAACAATGAAGTCTTACTCAAATCCAGGGTTCTCCTCTGGCTGTCCATTGGATTTGCCTGGAACACTGGTTCAAGCCAGATTCTGCTACCACACTTTGGAAGTGGCTTCAGCTTCTTGGTGACGTCCATCAGCTTCCAGATTGCCCCTCCCCAGTGACCTTCAACCCTTAGTAGCAAAAGGGTTACAGCTAACCTCCTCACCAGCCCTGCTTCATGGGATCGTGGGCCAGCTCTGGAGTCTTTCCTTTTCTAAAGCATGTGGGTTATAATCTGTGCATTTAGAAGCAGATTGTGAATATCAAAAGAGAATCCAGTTGAGAGCTTTTTACAAACTAGAACAAAACAACCAGCAGTGGGTAGAATTACTAGCAGTGTGGAATCAGGAAGCTTGCTTTGTGTGAACCCTCTTCCTGGTTGTATGCCAATGGTTGTCCCTTCTCTCCTTTGGCATCTCTCTCCCTCTGGCTCTAGAGGGGATTGGTACCCTCTGTGGGTCCCCATTACATTTTCTGAAAAGCAGAGGGATTGGAGTCTGGATTTCCGAGCTGCCCTCAGTGTTCACCTTCTATGATTTCACGATTCTTAAGAATGCTTGGCCCGCTGGCATTGGCTGGTTGTTTTCTTAAGAACAAAGGAAGCCAGACAACCTAAACATGAAATGCAATCTCAGCAGTGAATTACTGGGGTTTTGAAAGAAGTATTAAGCAAGAATGGTTATGTCTGATACTGGGCCTGGCGGCTTTGCCAGGGCCAGGTAATTGGAACCAGATGTTGGAACTTGACATACACCTGCAAGTACAGTTACGGCTTTTACTTTGCCAAGCACTTTGGTTCAAGCTGTTTGAAAGCATTCAATAGCTTTGTTTTAAAGGCCATGCCTTGTAGGACTCTTTGTTTTCCCAAGCAAAATTACTAATGTCTCATTGTAATTAGTGATGTCTCAGCTCCTTGGCCTTGTGAAGAGGGGTTTTTTGTTTTTTTTTTTTTTTTTTTTTGGCTTTGCTTTGTTTCACAATCCCTCAGGATGCCTCTGGGCAATTCATGTTGTGTCATGTGTTTGGGGACCATCTTGGGTTTCTTCCCTGCCATGGGTAATAGGATCATTGGAGGGGGTCAGGTTATAAGATTTACAGGTGGCGTCTGAGGGTGCACAGCTTTCCGAATCCTGGCTTCATGAGAGAAGTAAGGGAGAGCAAGGGATGGAGAGACTTTGTCAAGAGAGACTCTTAGCATTTCCTTGTCTGTTTCTGTGCTTATTGGGGGCATTTATACCACAGCTCTCCACTGTGGAGACTTGGCCGCTCACATTCGAGCTGAATCAAACACATTCTGTAGGACGTGAGAACCCAGTGCCTCTAAAGTCCTGCTTTGGCCGAGTTGGTGCCATTTAGAGACAGTTTCGTCACCTCCTTCTGTAATTTCCATTTCTCACTGTGTCTACTAACACACTGAGTTCCTGGCCTGGTGATTGTAAGTCCACAAGGTCAGAAGGTGGTGAGTGTTCTTAGTTAAGCTGCTGTGGCTGTCTCAGAGTCCTGAACCTATTCAACACCCTAAGCAGGTGCTTAATTCTGCTGAGCTATCTGGCCGGCCCTTTCCCTTTCTGATCACTTTGAGTTTGAGGAAGAAGCAGAAGTCACACAGTGCCAGATCTGGTGAGGAAAGAGAGCAAAGGCCTGCATGCTGTTTCTACAGGCCTGCCTTTCCCTTGGATAGCATTTTGCAGGAACGTTAGCCACTTTTTTGATTATACCTTGTAAAGACACCCCGGGAAGGAGACTTCCAGAATTCTTTCAGAAAGTGGCAGGAATGAGTGGAACAGGGTGTTCATGGCAAGTTCACTGGTACTGTAATAAGTTAAGAATTTTAAACCTTCGCCCTAGTTTTTTTTT
>NW_004524621.1:1945584-1956067 GCF_000260255.1 Octodon degus | reverse complement strand
TTGGGGGGGGGCCCGAGGGGGTGGGAGAGGGTCCGGCCCATGCTGCGCCTGGGCTGGGTCTGGTCCCGCTGGCGCAGGGTAGCAGGAAGCTCTCCACACACTCACCGGACCTGGGCTAGGACTGGGTCTGGGGGTTCCCGGAAGTCGGCAGAAATTCCTCTTCGTCCTAGTTTTTGATCGCCCTTGTCTATGTGTAGATTTGGCTAGTGGCATGGGGAACGGGACCATATATACTGCAAGACAACTAATAGTTTTAGGGATAAATATTTCTGTCTCTAAAATGTCCCCCATGACCATTTGCTCAGTTCTAGCCTCCCGTTGCCCTTTGTAGTTCCCAGTCTTCTCTTCTCTCCTTTTGCTTTTTTGTTTCTTTGTGGAACGGGGGATTGAACTCAAACCCTTGCCCTTGCCAGGGAAGCGCTTATTCTACTGAGCCATCTCCCTGGCCTCCTCTCTCCTTTTGCCTCCATTCCTTTCTTCCTCTTCTTTCACTTCCCGCATTCTTAAGATAACCCCAATGCTATAATTTACTTACTTCTTTTGCTCTGACTCATGCTTTCAAGATCTTAACTTCTACTCCAAGGGGCTAGATCTCAGGTATTTTGCTAGAGCCAGTCATTTCCCTAAAAGATATCCTAGTAATGTCCAATAAAATGTTTTGGAAACTCATACAACATAGGTTGGCTATAGAATGGGAATGATAAGTCACAGGTATTTATTGATCAGAATTTGTTGATCATCTACTTTTGGGATGGAAAGATGATATGTCCCACACTCTTCGCTCCAGGTGCTTGTGACAGCAAGCACTCACTCGGGAAACGATGTTAGGGACTGAAGTGTCTGGTGCACTCTGAAAGAATGAGGAGTCCCAGAGACAAGGCTGTAACATGGAGGTAAGGCTCTGTGGGGGACAAGTGCATGTTTATAGGAGCGTGCTGCTCCAGCCCACATCTTGGAGGCTGCCCTCATTGCCCGGTGAGACCGCTGCCATCTCTGCCCTTCTCCTGCCTGAGAATGAACAGGTCTGTCTAGGCTCTTCTAAATTATGCTTTCTCCCTGGTTTCCTCTCCCAACAGCTCCTGTATCTGGGTGAACAAGGACACCCTGGGCCTGAAGGACAGGCCTTGAATCACAGAAAAGACTCAGCTGACATCTGGCTTCCTGAAATTGAGAGTAGAAAAGAGGAGCTGGTGATGGCAGCCTGACACAAACAATGACTTCTTATTGTTTTATCAGAAAGATGTCCAACAGTCATTCTTCCCTTCTTTTTAAGAAACTTTAATTATTTATTTGGGACAGGGTCTCACTTTGAAGTTCAGACTCATAGTGAGCCTGTCTTAGCACACTCAGTGCTGGAATTACAGACATGTGCCACCACGCCTGGTTCCTGGGCTGGCACAGCGTGTGGTGCTAGGGATTGAACTTGGTCCTTGCGCTTGCTGAGCAGGCACTTGGACTGCTGAGCTATGTCCCCAGCCCCTGATTTTCCCTTCTTTCCTTCTATCGATCATCCACTGTGTGTCACCAGCCTGTGTTGGTGGAACTCAGTCACTTACTTTCTCAGGGGCCATGATGAGAACTCCCTAGCAGTACAGGCAGTGTTAGGAGGTGGTGCCTGGGGGACAAACATGGGAGCATAGGGGAGCTGTGGGAAGACTGAGCGGACTCACTGGGGGACAGATTGGGTGGGTCTAGGGTGGGACCAGCAAGGAGAAAGCTTGAAGGGAGGCAAGTTCTCTCCTTGCAAGGTTGTTAGTTTTGCCTTCTCAGACCCACCCGTCCCTTCTTCTGTCACCTAGATCACTAAGGGTGGGCGGACACACAGCAGTTGGCCTTATCTGAGTATTGGAGATGACTGGTGACACCACCAGACTGCAGACAAACCATCACAACAGAGCTTGAGATTTCTTCTCACTGCCATGTATTCCAATGTTATAATGAAGAATTAAATGGAGCCCTAATTCTTTCAGGGGTGGAAACCTTTCAGATCAAGCCCCCTCACACTTTTGCATTCCTCTGCTCCACACAGAGCAGTGGGTGGGGTCCTTATGCATGAGGTGATTGCAGCCTGACACAAGCAAATTCTGATTGGTAAATACCTGCATCAGGAGAAAGGCAAAGGGTTTCTTAGTATGCAACCAACTCCATGAGATGTAAGTTATATTCCCATTGGAGGACGTGAGAGTCACACAAAAGCGCACTTGCAATGGGTGCACACCTTCCATGTGAACTGAGTGGGCAGACAGGGGCCACCTTTCCCCGGTCACCCACGGTGGTGACACCAGTACTGCTTGAATCCAGGCAAGTGAGTTTGGCAGTGCGGTTATACAAACCTACCACTTAAGACTGTGTGAAGCTCAGCAAGCCACATGTGCTTTCTGACCTTCAGTTTCTTTACACCAACTCTAGGAGCAGGCTTGGTATCATCCCTTTGGATAGAAATGGAAATTGAGGCACATTCCTGAAGTAGGTGTCCACGGTCACCTGCAGATAAGTGGTGCAGGAGGCTTGGCCCTTCGCTACACCTGTTTTGTAACATAAGCACCCCCCTAAGCACTCCAGGTGGGCTCCACCTGTACCCATGCCTGAACCCACATCTGTTCCACTCATTTGTTCAATGGACACAGAGGGCCTCAACACTGAGGGGCAGGTCCTCCGGTGGGCGGTTGATGGCAGAGTGTAAGCATCACAGATTGGGGTTGGGGTGGGAACTACAAGAAAAGAGAGGGCTCCGTGGAGGCTAGAAGGCAGCTTTGGGTTTCTGAGAAGGTACTCACAAAACAGACACAAGAATGCTTAGCACAGTAAGGCCACCACTTGGACAGGGCAGAATCTTGGTGATTCAACCCTGTTTCTTTATATCTGTTTAAAGACAGGCTGGGGCTGATCCTGGTCTTGACTTGCATGACCCAGGAAGAGATTGTGTTCAACTGGTTGAGAGGATTGAATTAGGAATTGGTAGAATAAATGACAGGAAGATCACAGGTCAATGCTCTCACCCCATTCCTCTGGGGATGGCACTGTAGGGTGCATGATTCAGGAGCAAAAGAATTCTGTTGACACAAAATAGGCCCCTCATGGTCTCTTTCATTATTGGCCGTAACCAGCTAAGTAGCAAGCAGAGAGAAGCTCTCTGAGGAGAAGGAGTTTGTTTGGAGGCAGCCCTGCAGTGAAAGACATGCACCATAGTACCTGATGTGATACATTTACAGAGGTTGAGGCAAGGAGAAGCCTGCAGGGCTGGCATGAAGAGGGTTAAACCAAAGTCCCTGACCATAAGGGCCATTATTGAGGGTGTGCACTGCCCAGTGCTTATAGGTAAGTGCTGGACAAACACTCTTACAGGAAGATTTACTGTGTAAGGTTTCAGGGGAGCCGGGCACATCTGTGGTCCTGGTCTTCGTGGAGTCTTGTGATGGTTTTGGTGTTAGCCACACATGAGTGAGATCACTTTCATCAGAACTTTTATTTATCATTATTTTTTCTTAGAGTTTGACACAAGTGCCACCATTTCACAGAAGAAGCCCAGAAAACCTGTAGTCTGTTTGTTGAAGGCTGTCATAGGGTTTCCAAGCCATCACTACCATGGTGGTCAATGTCAAGGCTGACCTTGTCTATTCTGGGCATTGTCCCAGGATTAGGTCCATCAGAGAGCTTCCCTAGTCCTCTGGAAGATGACAGAAGATTCTCCCAGAGTGGCAAATGCTCTTGTTCTCCCTCTCTCTTCAGGTGTGAGGAGGTGGGCTTGGTGCTATCCAGGACTGCCACTGTGGCCCCCATGACCTGTCATGGGGCATCAGACTTTTTAAATCTTGGGTGGTCATCAACCTGAAGGAGCAACCCCTAGGTCACTGGGTTTCTATCGGCATATAGGAAGGCCAGGCTCGCTCCTTTGGCAGACAGTTCAGGTCACTAAAGTGACCTGCTCAGCTCCACTTCTTTTCTCCCTGATGTTGCATTGTAGTTGGGACCAGGGTGGGACATACTATTGTCTGTAAGCAGACAAGAAGCTCTGGGCTGAGCCTGTAGGGTGCTCAGCACTTTGCCTCCTGCCTGTGGGGTGGCTTGGCCTGGCTTCCCGGAGACCCCTGCTCAGCCAGAGGTAGAGGGCTGCACGACCACAGCAATTAGAGAGCAGCTGACAGGTAGGCTCGGGGTGCAACTCACTGAGACTGGGAGATCAGAGTGGTGGAGCTGGTGCAGGCTCCTGACAGAGTTCAGAATTCCCAAATCCATGGAGACTGACCTGCCATCTTCTCTTTCCCTTCCTCTTCTCTTCAGTACTGGGGATTAAAGCTGGAGCTGGTATCCTGAATTATATCCCAGCCATTTTTGTATTCTGAGATAGGATCTTCCTCAGTTGCCAGGCAGAGCTCAAACTTGTATTTCTTCTGCCTCAAGCCTTCCAAAGGGCAGGATGGCAGGCCTGCACTGCCATACCTGGCTTATTCCTTTATTAAATACACTGAACAAGAGCAGCGGCTCTCCAGCTCTGCCCTGCTGCTGACATGGTATGTGGTCCTTCTGTGTTGTGCCCTGTGTCCCGAGCATGTGTAGTGGACTTGACCAAGACCCACATGAGCCGAAGGTGTGAAGGCCAGAGCAGGGTAAGGGCGGGGGAAGGTGCCTGTTTCTGCACGTTGCTGTTACTGTCATTGTCACTATCACCAGCAGTCCATAGAAAGCTCTTTTTTGATGAGTTGAGCTCTTAGGAGACCATACAGTAGCAGGGGCGGGACTTGGAAGCCCCTACTGTCTTCACATACCGAGGAGTTCTTACCTTTGCTTAAACCAAGGCGAACTGCTCGTTTCTCTAGTTGTATTTCATTTACATCTGAGATTTGGAGCCAGCATGAGCTCCTTTATTCTCTGGGTGACACCAACTAATGATTCACAGAGTCCCCAATGTTGGTCAGGACCAGCTCAGTAGCTGCTGCTGCTGCTGTCACCCTGAGTCTCAGTAGTAGCAAATGTGAATTGATCCTTGCTCTTGTCAGCGGGACTGGGACCCATGCTGTACAACCACTCAGGGCCTGAGCTCTACTCTTAGGAATTTAGTGTGGTGCCATGGGGTAGGAATGGGGGAAAGGGACCAGAGCACACCAGAGGCCTTCACTATCCCCACTAGGGGGTGACCCAGGTGACTGCATCTCCTAGGCCAGAACAGGGCTGGAAATCACAGGTTCCCACCTACCCAGGAAGAAGAGAGTCTGGCAGAGCCCGCTGCAGAGTCCAGAGCAGACCTGGTAGGAAGAAGCCACTTGGCCACTGAGCTTGTTTAGAACTGGCACGGACAGCTGTTTTCTTAAGGGAGCAGATGGCAGTTTGAGGCTTTGGGGGCCATACGGTCCCTGTTCCAAAGCTCATCTCAAGGAAGTTGCTACAGACTCTGCAGGCAAATGGCTGTGGCTGTGAGCCAATAAAACTGCACTCATAGAGTAGGTGGCCAGCATGTCCCCCAGGAGCCAAGACAGTGTTTTGGACAGTGACATAGCATTCCAAGGGAGATGACTCAGCAGGGCCTGCAGCTGTGGGGCCAGGGAGGCCACCAGGCTCTGCAGGCACAGAGGATGGAGCACCTGCTCTCCTTGGCTATTGATTCTGCCTACCACATCTTCCCTCCTCCTCTTCCTACCTCTTTTTCTCCCTTTCTCCCTCTCTCTTCCTCTCCCTCTCTCCCTCCATCTCTCTCTCTTTCCCTCCCTTCCTCCCTCTCTCCCTTCCCTTCTTCTTCCTTCATTTTTAAAGAACCAAACTATCTCACTACTTTGGAGTTTCAACTTTCTTATTGGAAACTGGCAAAATACGGTATCTATAAGCAGAGGGGAAGTTAGCAACGGTTTGAAGCAGAATCTTTAACGTGGAACTTCTGTAGCCCTTATTTTCAAATACCTTGTGCTCTAAAAATTCTCTTGGAAGCTTCTTAACTGAGAAGTTAAAATTAGCAACTCCTTCTCCCCCTCTCCTTCTGTAAATATCCCCAGTGGCCTGCTGCCTGTACTCAGCTCTGCTGGGCTGTGGGACATGGGAGGAGGGGCTGGGGCCACCTGATGAAAATCTTCATGGAGGTCACAGTTCAAGCAGTACACACACACACACACACACACACACACACACACACACACACACAATTCTGTAGGCTCTGTCAGTGTAGTAAAAATAAAACCTGCAGCCAGGCATGGTGGTCTATGCCTATAATCCCAACAGTCTGGAGGCCTAGGGCATGATGACCCTAAATTCAAGCCCAGACTCAGGAGCTTAGCAACTTAACAAGACTGTATCTCAAAAGATTTTTGAGAAAGCTGTGGATGTGGCTCAGTATGAAGGACCTGGGTTCAGTTTCTAGTAGTGCAAACTCTCTCCCCTCCCCCAATCCCTGAAAGAACCAGGCTGTGTGAGAGTGGACGCTGTCTCTCATGAGTGGGTCTAAACCAGCATTGCCACTTGGGTGTCCAGGTGGAGCGGGCGGGTATGGTGGAAGAGGGATGAATGGTAAGGGTTTGGCTTTCTTCAGAGCCCTTCTCTGGCTGGAGTGGTACCTGTGGGAAAGTGGGGACCAGCAGCCTGCTGAAGCCCTGGCTCAAGGGCGCTGACGCAGGCAGGGTCCGGGGACCCTGGTGAGGCACCTAGAGGCCTCTCTGGCCACTGTCACTGCCATCCCTAGTGCCACTGTGGCTGGGCAGTGAGGGTCAGTGTCCAAGCTGCAGCGGGCTGGCTCCTGCCTCTGCTGTCCCCTGTTCACACATCTGCTCACACCACATCCCTGGGCCTCCTTATTCAGAGAAGCTTTGTGACTGTAGTGGTGGCCAGCACTGTGTGCCAGTCTACTGCAGCAGCGGAGACCGCGAGCAGCACAGTGTGATGGCACACGCCTCCTCCCTGTGCCTGTGTCTATGCCTGAAACCACGCTTTCTCCTTTTCTGGTACTGGGGATTGAACCCAGGGTATTTGCCCTGAGCTATATCCCCAGCTTTCATTCATTCATTAATTAACTATATTTTATTTTGAGACGGAGTCTCCTTAGAGTTACCTAGGTTGAGCTTGATCCTTCTGTCTCAGCCTCCTAGAGTGCTGGGATGGAGGCGTATGCCACTAAACCTGGCTGAAATTTCCATACTTTTAGGATTCCTGGCATGTAGAACTCACTGCCCACCCCCAGTGACCCAATCTCAGCTAAGCCTCCTACTCTGACGCCACTTCCACATCCCCTGCCTTCTAAGGAAGCTGGGCTGGGGTTTCAGCATGTGACTGGGAGGGTAGCGGCCAGCCCTTAGCCCAGCTTTGGCAGTGAGAAGTGACCTGGGCTGAAGGTTAGCTGAGTCCCAGGGGCCACCTCAGCAGAGGCAATGAGCGTCACTGGAGGAACAGAAGAGAAACCTCCAGGCTATAGGGGAGGAGTACCCAGGATGGGGTGGCGTGGGCTGCAGGGAGTTCCAGCGTCGCACCCCTGGTTATTCATTGCCAAGGGCCTTGGACCTTTTAAACTCATGAGGAATAATAGATAAGTACAGTGGATGTTCAATTCTTAAAAAGTTACTACACTAAAAGACACATTACCACAACCCCCTCAAGATCTTCCCCCTCAGTTCCCACACACTCGTCGCTCCCTCCCTGTCACTTCCTGCAGCAGCTCTGGAGTCCTCTTTCCTGAGGGTCTTTATCTGCACTGTCCTGACTGCTTCAGTGTCTTAAATGGATTAAAGATGTTTCCCTGTCTGGTCATTTTGGCTTTGGGAAAGAGCTGGACGTTGCACAGTGCCAGATTGGGTGAATAAGGTGGACAAGGACACAGCGTCCCATTTTTATCAGCTGCCTTTCCATTGGGTGGCACCAGGCAGCAACATTCACTGTATTTTTTTTAAAAAATACTATTTCTAAAGACCCTCAGGAAAAAAGGTTCTCAGAATTGCTGCCAAAAGTAGCTGGAAGCATAGGATGAGTGTGTCCGGAACAAGAAGGAGGACTTGGAGGGGACTCATGGTGATGTGTCTCTTGCCGCAATGAGTTTTTAAAAGTGGAAGCATTCACTGGGTATTTTGATCACCCCTTGTAATGGTGAGTGGAGAGGTCAGTGGCCTTTCTAAGCAGGGGATGGTGTGGATGAGGGGAAGACCACACAGACTGCCACTTCCCCAGGGGGCCACGGTGGCTGTGCTGCGGTGTAGAGGGCTGGGGAGGGAGAACCTCCTGGTCTTGCAGTGTCTTTGAGGTTACCAAGTGCAGCCCTATTAGTTCCTGCAGGTGCCCTTGAGACTTTCAGTGAGCACTTCAGACAAGGGTGACATCCACAGCATGGGACATGCAGAGTCCTGCCTGGCTCCCCGTGCTCAGACTTTCCAAGTGCCAGGCCAGGACATGGTGCTAAGTAGGAGAAAGGGTGTGTAAGGGATGATATTTTCTGGAGAACCAGCTGTGAATGCCTTGACACCTTGACATCAGGCCAGGATGTCACCGTGTGTGGCCTGCCCAGGGACCTGGGTACAGAGACGCTATTCTGTGATGGGTCAGCTTCATGTCAGCCAAAATGCACTTGAGTGGTGGAGCAGAAAGAACAGCACTCCCCACAATGTCTAGGTCCTGTCCTGAAGAGCTCTGAACATGTCACCTGGCCAGAGGGACTTTGTGGATGTCATTCTGTGAAAGACCTCAAGGCGGGGAAATGACTCTGGACCTTCTGGGCAGGTCTGTCATCACTCAGGGACCTCCTAGAGGAGAGGGGACAGAAAAAGCCACTGGGCAGTGGGAGCAGAGAATGGTGGGACCCTTGGGACTGGCTGCTGGCTTTTATGACTGTGGTAGGCTGTGGAGCCTAGACAGGCAGAGGGACACTGGGTCTCCTCCAAACCTAGAAGAAGCCAGCGTGGCCAGTGCCCTGGGGCTGGGATTTGAGTTTCTGGTCCTGAAGGGTAAGAATTTTTTTATTTTTCTGTACTGCAGACTGAACCCAGAGACTTTATACTGAGCTACATCTCCAGTGCTTTTATTTTTATTTTCAATTTTGAGACACAGGATCTTGATAAGTCGATAAGTCTCCTGCCTCAGCCTCCTAAGCAGCTGGAGTTATAGGTGTGTGTCACTCTGCCCAGTGACACTAGCATTATTTTGAGCTGCTCCATTTGCATTAGTTTGTAGAGAACTAATAAAAATGAAGAAACACCAAAATTGAGGGGGTTTTCAAAATTGAGGGGTGTTTCAAATACCCATATGTCTTACATGTGCCAGATATGTTGGTCGGTGGGCCAGTCAGGAGAAGCTTGGGGGTGGTACTGGGGATCCTTGCCTGAAACAACTCCTGTCAGAGGGCCTGGGAGCTGTGCGAGTCATTCTTTTTGCCTGACTTACTGTAATGTTTCTGTAGACAAACAGCACATAACTCTAGAAGGAAGCATGTGGTAGACTAGCCTCCTGTTAGTCACAGACAAATTGCATTTTCTGTGGCTTGCAAGATCTGTTGTTGTCCCTTATTTAAAAGCTCACTCTGATCTGTGCACGACAGGAGAGTACTGTGAGACTTTCCATCTCTGCTGCTGTGTTTTGAGCAGATGCTAACCTGCTTTCCCTGTCTGTATGCAGAGCTAGAAATGGAGGGAGAAGAGGGAGATTAAAGATGTAGGGAAAGGCTGGGAGATAGCTTGGTGGCATAGGTGCCTGCCTGGTAAGTGCAAGCTCCTGAGTTTGATCCCCAGTATTGCATGCCCAGCTAGCCTGGAACCCTGGGAGTGCCAAGCTGGCCCCAGAACCAGCATGGTGGCACATGCCAGTAATCCCAGCAGTGGGGAGGCTGAGACAGGAGAATCACTATGATTCCAAACTGCATAATGAAACCCTGTATCATTTATAAAAAAAAAAGTCACAGGGAAAGTTCTCATCAAGACAAGAGGGAGCAACAGCTTCAGCACGACTGGTCTCTTGGACCTTTCTTTGGAGCAGAACAAAAGGTAGTAGTCAAATTTACATTCCTCCAAGTGCTGGAGTCCAGATGTGCTGATGTCTCAGTCACTTTCCTTATTGCTGGGCCATGATACCTGAGAACAGTAACTTAAAGGAGGAGAGAATCACGTTGGCTCACAGTTTGGGTGGGTTCAGTTCATGGTCGCTTGGCTCCAAGGCAGGGCAACATGCAGAGGGGCCTGGCAGAGGAGAGCTGTCCGTGGCATGGTGGGCAGGGTGTGAAGGGAGGATCAGGGAAGGGAGGTACATCTCTTCAGGCCGTGCCTCCCGTGACTGCCCCCTCTGCCTGAGCTCTACCTCCCAACAGAGGTAGCACATTCATAACCTGTGTGTGGACCAACCCGCTGACCAGTGTCACACACCCCTGATCCAGTCCCCTCCTGAAGGGCCACCAATGAATACATGAGGCTTTGGGGGGCATCTAGATATAAACCATAACTCTTTTTTTTTTCAAAGTTTTATTGATAAACAGATAGCAATGAGACAGTTTCAAATCCAATCAGAAGTACAGTTTCAACAAATAATACACTGC